>NC_092232.1:31681511-31981511 GCF_036320965.1 Panulirus ornatus
ACTTCCTCACACAAGTCTCCTTCCCAAGCTCACTTACCCTCACCACTCTCTTCATCCCAACATTCTCTCCTCTTTTCTGAAAACATGCATATGTATATACATTAAATAATCTTACCAACCAGTCAACAATACAGTCACCCCTGTTTTTAAAAAATTCCACTGCAATACCATCCAAACCCGCTGCCTTGCCGGCTTTCATCTTCCGCAAAGCTTTTACTACCTCCACTCTGTTTACCAAATCAGTCTCCCTAACCTTCTCACTTTGCACACCACCACGACCAAAACACCCTATATCTGCCACTATCATCAAACACATAGTCCACAAATAATTCTAGGAAATCTACCCAATTTGTCTTCGAAATATTTAAGGTTGGATTTATAAAAACTTATTTTGCATTTTTAGAACCTGATTTTCTTTTCAGTGATCTTGGGACCATATGGGCTAAGTGGTACACTGACTGGTGTGAGTTACCGCCACTCAGAACCTTCTATACAAAAATTATTGGAAGAATGGAGGCAGTTTTTCCCAGTTGAAACCAAAGTTCCACCCACTGACCCTTTGGAGCCTACCCTTCCAGCAGCTGTTGAAGTTATAGTTGGTAAGTCCTGAAAGTATCTGAATTATATTACAGTTTGGAACATAGTTGTAGATTTGTGGATGAAGTAATGTGTATGCCCTTCATCTGAAATACAGTTTGATGTAGAACACCCCTCATAACCCTTTCCCAATTTACTTAACACATTTCTAATTGCAGATGGTACTCTTTTATTTTGATGCAGCTTACAGATGTAAATTTTACCAAATTGAACTTCCTTATGGAAAAACAACTGTGGAGTTTGTAGCATAACTATAGTACAAGTGCACTTTGATTTTAGACTTTTGCACTTCTCAGTACAAAGTACTAAATCATGATGTGAGCAGTTCCACAGTATGACCCATTTCTTGTTCAAGAATTAATGAAATATTTTCTTGTATTAGGAATTACTATTATATTTTATTTTTGTGACTTTATGTTAGGTAAACAAGCCCTTGAAGGTAAATTTTTTAAGTTTGATTTTGTGTGCATGTGTATGTGCATGAGTAATGTGATGCTACTGGACTCCCCTGTATAAGGTTACACCACAAATGAAGAGTCATTTCAGAGGAGTCCCTCATTTCCCTACCACTGATTATACTGCAGCCTTGAAGCTGCAGGAGCCCCATAAAAGGAGGGTGGGATTGCATGATCATACTTAGAACCCCTGTATTGCCAATGGGATATGTTCTTGAAAAAATACTCTTATTGCGAATTTCTTCAACATGACCCATGATTTCCTGTATTATAAGTAAGGATCCATTCCTAAGAAAATATTTTGGTCAATGATGAAAACACACCAGAGATGCTCATCTTCAGATACATATTAGATATATGCCAGTTAGTTTATAATTTTACGCAACAGAGATGTTACAGAGTAGTGCATGAGGTGGTAGTGGCAGTGAGGTGGTTTATCTTCAGAAGTTATATCCACTATATATCTCTGATGCCTGTTCCTTCTGGGAACTCCCGCAAGGAGATGGCCTTGGCAGAAGATTCTCCATTATTGTTGAACTCCAGTGTCGCTTTTTATCCTTTAGTTCCTTACCCTTAACATGACATTGGCAGAGGGCTACTCTAACAATGTTTTCAGAGGCTTCTACTTAATGTTCCTACCAACTACTACTACTTTATGTGTGTACCTAATATTCCTGCCTAATGTTATAACCTACTCCTTCTTCCTTATGCTTCCTGCAAATGCTACTTCCTACTACTTCTGCCTGATGTTTCTACCTAAAGCATATATCTGATATTCCTACCAACTACTTAATCGCTGCTTCCTGTGTTAGTGAGGTAGTGCCAGGTAACAGATGAAGAATGGCTCATCCACTCATTTACACATGTACAACCCTATCTATAGCCCATGCCTTGCAACCAAACAACATTGTTGGAACTACTATTCCTTCTAACATACCCATTTTTGCTCTCCAAGATAGCATTCTCTCCTTCCACACATTCTTTGTTACTCTCAGAACCTTTGCCCCTTCCCCAACCCTGTGACTCACCTCTGCTTTCATGGTTCCAGTCCCAGATATCTGAAATCAATTCCTCCAATTTTTCTCCATTCAAACTTACATCCCCATTAACTTGTCCTTCAACCTTATTGAACCTGATAACCTTGCTCTTATTCATATTTACTGTCAACTTTCTCCTTTCACACACTTTTCCATACTCAGTCACCAACACCAGTTTCTCACTTGGATCAGCCACCAGAGCTGTATCATTGGCGAACAACAACAGACTCGCCTCCCAAGCCCTCTCATCCCCAACAGACCACATATTCACCCCTCTCTCCAAAACTCTTGCATTTGCCTCCCTGACCACCCCATCCATAAAGTAATCAAACAACAATGGGGACATCACACACCCCTGCTGCAGACTAACATTTACTGGGAATCAGTCACTCTCCCCTATTCCTTCTCATACACATGCCTTACATCGTTGGTAAAAACTCACTGCTTGTAGCAACTTACCTCCCACACCATATACTCTTAAGACCTTCCACAAATCATTTCTATCAACCCTATCATATGCCTTTTCCAGATCCATGAATGCTACATACAAATCCTTCTGTTTTCCTAAGTATTTCTCCCATATATTCTTCAAAGCAGACACCTGATCCACACATCCTCTGCCACTTCTGAAACCACACTGCTCTTCCCCAGTCTGATGCTCTGTACATGCCTTCACCCTCTCAATCAATATCTTCCCATACAATATCCCAGGAATACTCGACAACCTTATACCTTTGTAGTTTGAACATTCACCTTTATCCCCTTTGCCTTTGTACAGTGGCACTACACATGCATTCTGCCAATCCTTAGACACTTCACCATGGTCCATACATACATTGAATATCCTTACCAACCAATCAACAACACACTCTCCACTTTTTTTTAAAAATTTCACTGCAATGCCATCCAAACCCGCCACCTTGTTGGATTTCATCTTCCACAAAGCTTTCACTACCTCTTCTCGCTCAACCAAACCACTCTCTCTGACTCTCTCACTTTGCACACCAGCCCAACCAAAACACCCTACATCTACCACTCTATCTTCATACACTTTCCACAAACCTTCTAAGTACTCACTCCATCTCCTCACTTCATCACTAATTGTTATTTCTTCCCCCCTTTGCCCCCTTCACCAATGTTCCCATTTGTTCTCTTGTCTTATGCACGTTATTTCCTTCCAAAACTTCTTTTTTATTCTCCCTAAAGTTGAATGATACTCTCTCACCCCAACTCTCATTTGCTCTCATTTTCAACCCTTGCACCATCCTCTTGACCACCTTTGTTCTGTTTGCATAGATAATTTCATGCTGAAGGAGTTCATATATTGTCATAGACATGCGATGCTGCTTTGGTTGTTTTACTGCAATCCTTTTAAAGGTTAACTGAAGGAACCCTCTAAGGAGGAAACCAAGCAAGACCTACTTGAACTGAGTTTGAGGTCATTTCTAATTTTCATTTCAAATTGTTTAGAGAACTTTGAATGTTGATCAGATACCTCAGTCCTCTAAGAACAAATTTTGTACATTTAAGACTAAAGAGATACATTAAGCCAAGTTTTTCACATCTTGAATTTGCAGGAAGCTCCCCAGAATCTGCATACAGACTTTATACTTTAGTGGATCTGAATGGTCCTGAACATATTCTTATACCATGATTATGAACAATATCCACCATTTTCATAATGTTATCATTGGCCAAGGAATATAGCTGGCAACTGTAGTCCAGTTTCATTTTGTATAATGAATCATATAACCAATGACTGAGGATTGGCGGAGTGCGTGCATAGTGCCATTGTACAAAGGCAAAGGGGATAAGAGTGAATGCTCAAATTAAAGAGGTATAAGTTTGTTGAGTATTCCTGGTAAATTATATGGGAGGGTATTGATTGAGAGGGTGAAGGCATGTACAGAGCATCAGATTGGGGAAGAGCAGTGTGGTTTGGTTTCAGAAGTGGTAGAGGATGTGTGGATCAGGTGTTTGCTTTGAAGAATGTATGTGAGAAATACTTAGAAAAGCAGATGGATTTGTATGTAGCATTTATGGATCTGGAGAAGGCATATGATAGGGTTGATAGAGATGCTCTGTGGAAGGTATTAAGAATATATGGTGTGGGAGGCAAGTTGTTAGAAGCAGTGAAAAGTTGTTATCGAGGATGTAAGGCATGTGTACGTGTGGGAAGATAGGAAAGTGATTGGTTCTCAGTGAATGTAAGTTTGCGGCAGGGGTGTGTGATGTCTCCATGGTTGTTTGATTTGTTTATGGATGGGGTTGTTGGGAGGTGAATGCAAGAGTTTTGGAAAGAGGGGCAAGAATGAAGTCTGTTGTGGATGAAAGAGCTTGGGAAGTGAGTCAGTTGTTGTTCGCTGATGATACAGCGCTGGTGGCTGATTCATGTGAGAAACTGCAGAAGCTAGTGACTGAGTTTGGTAAAGTGTGCTAATACATCCACTGGGTATTAGCACTTAAAAGATTCCAGAGAACGTTTCATTGTTCAAGGATAAAAGGAGGTAACATATTGGTGGGCCCTTGTGCTGCCAGATATTTGTCAGGAGTCCAATCTTTGGTGGCAGGGACACATAGAAACTGCCTAAAAAACAGTGACCAAAATAAATCCTGTAAAATAGGGAAACAGAGATATCATGAAGGCAGATAGGAAGGTATAGTAGGAAAGGGGTGATGCCTGGAGATTGAGTAAGACAGAAGGCTTTTGACTCTGATAAATAGAAAAATTAAGGAAGAACCATCTTTGTTATGCATGCGGAACTGTATTCCTTACTAGGATGAATAAAACCCTTTTAAATATGAAGTAGCTGCTCACAAAGAAAATTATCATTACACCTCTACAACACCTCCAACTTTTATGAAGCAGATTTTTTTTTAAATTGATTACTTGGGGTTTCTAGTGTAGACTGATCATGCCCAACATGGTTATGCTGTAGCAAGGATTTTTATTGTGATGAGGTGAAACTGAACAAAGGGATATGAGTAATGTTTAGAATGGGATGTAGATGAAAATTACATTTTAACTTTATTAGATTTAATTGGATTTTCTCCTCCCAGTCTGAGGTAAAGCACAGGTCTGAATTAAGAGAGGAGACATATGCACATATCTACAGAGATGTTACTAGCTCTTCTTGTTCATGTGCATACCATAAGTGAAAAGTTTTTTTCAAGGCTGTCATGAGGTGTACATCTGTTGTCTTCGGTGAGGCTATGTCATTAGGTGTGCATTATAGGCAAAGAACTTCTCTCTCCAAAGGAGTCCACATCTCCCTGCTCCTGGAAGAAGTGCCGCCTTGGGGTGCAGGAGCTTTTAGAAGGGAGGCTTGATAAGCAAAAGAATTCCACAATTAGTCACCAAACATTAAAGAATACACACAAAAATGATGTACCTGTACTTTAAAAAGTGCTGTTCAAGAACATGGAACAATCATCAAGTCATGGACACTAAATGCAGTCTGTCAGAAGTAGAGGAAAGACCAGGGGGAAATAGAGGTGAAGGTAGGGTTAACTGAATCTTTACTTGAATCTCATATCACATGTAGTGGGAAGCTTACATTTAATATCATTTAAAGTAACAATTGTAAGTCTGTGGTAAATAGTTCTTGGGCTTATTTGGCATCCCCTGTTTTAACATTTTATGCATCCCCACTCATGGGCCTTGAATTTTTATATTTGAACTGTATGGATGGAGAGTTTTACACTTGTAGGGTCCCATCTCTTCAACATTCTGTGCTATTATACAATTTCTCAGATTTATGCATGCTTTCTGTATTAACCATGCTTTCAATTGTATTCATCCATTCATCCATTACCCTTGTACTATTGAAGTACATCTTCATATCTCTTTTAACAAGTTTCTTGTTTAATATCATATTATTTCTTTTGGTTGCTCTCTGTCTCTCTCAAAGATTTACTTACTATCACTGTTAGCATCATTGACCTGTTTTAAAAGCCTGAAAGTTTGTGATCAGGCCACCCCTTCCCTCTTTTCTCTCCCAAAATGAGCTAATAGCCTTTCTTTGTAACTTCAAGTGCTTTTTTCTCCTGGGCTTTCTCTGTTAGCACTATGTGCATCTTTAGGTATGATTACCAAACATGAGAATGATATTTTTTTTTTTGCAGTATGTAGGTTATGAACAGGTAGCTAAGTATTATATTATCCACATAATTGAAAGCAATTCTTACATGGCAGATATGATGGATTTGTTGGAGTCAATTAGAGAGAGGACACTGAAGTGTGTCTGTACATGTCTACTCGCTATCATCCTTGGTAGTGCTATGCATTATGTGTAAATTGTAAGTCAGCTCTTTTGACATGTTCAAACCAGCCACAACGTGCTTTAAGGTATACTCTGGCATATGATCACCCACTTTATTATCTCATCAGAGAGACTCTTGGCCTTTCCCTTCTTATTTGGTGTTGACCTTCACTGCAAGTATTTGGTAAGTTTTCCATATTTTCCAGGACAAACTATACAAATACTGCAGTCTCACAGCTGTTTAATGCTTACAGGTTTTCGGGTATTACTTTTTATTAAACTCTTACATTTAAAAGAATGTGAATTTAAAGTCTGTCAGTCTGTGCTACAGCCATAGCACTTCTCTGTAATACTTAGGCATTTAGGTACGAACATTTAGATAGGTATATTTAGGTGCATATCTTCAATGAAGACAATCATTTATACATGAAATTTAAAGTCCAAATCTGTGTGTTACACCCTCCCTTCAGTGGCAGTGTCAAGTTAACAGATATAATGTTATGGAATAAATGTTTATTTACTTTTTTATATATATCATACTTTGTTGCTGTCTCCTGTGTTAGCGAGGTGGCGCAAGGAAACAGACAAAAGAATGGCCCAACCCACCCACATACACATATACATACATACACGTCCATACATACACATATACATACCTATACATCTCAACGTATACATATATATACTCACTCAGACATATACATATATACACATGTACATAATTCATACTGCTTGCCCCCATTCATTCCCGTTGCCACCCCACCATGCGTGAAATGACAACCCCCTCCCCCCGCATGTGTGCAAGGTAGTGCTAGGAAAAGACAGCAATGGCCACATTCGTTCACACTCAGTCTCTAGCTGTCATGTGTAATGCACCAAAACCACAGCTCCCTTTCCCCATCTAGGCTCCACAAAACTTTCCATGGTTTACCCCAGACGCTTCACATGCCCTGGTTCAATCCATTGACAGCACATCCATCCCAGTATACCACATCGTTCCAATTCACTCTATTCCTTTCACGCCTTTCACCCTCTTGTATGTTCAGACCCCAATCACTCAAAATCTTTTTCACTCCATCTTTCCACTTCCAATTTGGTCTCCCACTTCTTGTTCCCTCCACCTCTGACACATATATCCTCTTTGTGAATCTTTCCTCACTCATTCTCTCCATATGACCAAACCATTTCAAAACACCCTCTTCTGCTCTCTCAACCACACACTTTTCATTACCACACATCTCTCTTACCTTTTCATTACTTACTCGATCAAACCACCTCACGCCCCATATTGTCCTCAAACATCTCATTTCCAGCATATCCACCCTCCTCTGCACAACTCTAACTATAGCCCACACCTCGCAACCATATAACATTGTTGGAACCACTATTCCTTCAAACATACCCATTTTTGCTTTCCAAGATAACATTCTCGACTTCCACACATTTTTCAACGCTCCCAGAACTTTCGCCCCCTCCCCCACCCTATGATTCACCTCCACTTCCATGGTTCCATCTGCTGCCAAATCCACTCCCAGATATCTAAAACACTTCACTTCCTCCAGTTTTTCTCCATTCAAACTTACCTTCCAATTAACTTGTTCCTCAACCCTACTGTACCTAATAACCTTGCTCTTATTCACATTTACTCTCAGGTTTCTTCTTTCACACATTTTACCAAACTCAGTCACCAGCTTCTGCAGTTTCTCTCACTAATCAGCCAGCAGCGCTGTATCATCAGTGAACAACAACTGACTCACTTCCCAAGCTCTCTCATCCACAACAGTCTGCATACTTGCCCCTCTTTCCAAAACTCTTGCATTCACCTCCCTAACAACCCCATCCATAAACAAATTAAACAACCATGGAGACATCACACACCCGTGCCGCAAACCTACATTCACTGAGAACCAATCACTTTTCTGTCCTCCTACACGTACTTATGCCTTACATCCTCGATAAAAACTTTTCACTGCTTGTAACAACTTGCCTCCCACACCATATATTCTTAATACCTTCCACAGAGCATCTCTATGAACTCTTATCATATGCCTTCTCCAGATCCATAAATGCTGCATAGAAATCCATTTGCTTTTCTAAGTATTTCTCACATACATTCTTCAAAGCAAACACCTGATCCATACTGCTCTTCCCCAATCTGATGCTCTGTACATGCCTTCACCCTCTCAATCAATACCCTTCCATATAATTTCCCAGGAATACTCAACAAACTTATACCTCTGTAATTTGAGCATTTCTCCCCTATCCCTGGAGATAGGGGAGAAAGAATACTTCCCACGCATTCCTCATGTTTCGTACAAGGCGACTAAAGGGGACAGGAGTGGGGGGCTGGAAACCCTCCCCTCCTTGTATTTTGTTTCTAAAAGGGGAAACAGAAGGAGTCATGTGGGGAGTGCTCTTCCTCCTTGAAGGCTCAGATTGGGGTGTCTAAATGTGTGTGGATGTAATCAAGATGAGAAAAAAGGAGAGATAGGTAGTATGTTTGAGGAAAGGAACCTGGATGTTTTGGCTCTGAGTGAAACGAAGCTCAAGGGTAAGGGGGTAGAGTGGTTTGGGAATGTCTTGGGAGTAAAGTCAGGGGCTAGCGAGAGGACAAGAGCAAGGGAAGGAGTAGCACTACTGAAACAGGAGTGCTGGTAGTATGTGATAGAGTGTAAGAAAAGAAAACTGAAAGTGGATGTAGAGAGATGGGTGTTTATTGGTGCATATGCACCTAGGCATGAGAAGAAAGATCATGAGAGGCAAGTGTTTTGGGAGCAGCTGGTGAGTGTGTTAGTAGTTTCTATGCACGAGACTGGGTTATAGTGATGGGTGATTTGAATGCAAAGGTGAGTAATGTGGCAGTTGAGGGAATGATTGGTGTACATGGGGTGTTCAGTGCTGTAAATGGAAATGGTGAAGAACTTGTAGATTTATATGCTGAAAAAGGACTAGTGATTGGGAATACCTGGTTTAAAAAGAGAGATATACATAAGTGTACGTATGTAAGTAGGAGAGATGGCCAGAGAGCGTTATTTGATTATGTGTTAATTGATAGGTATGCAAAAGAGACACTTTTGGATGTAAATGTGCTGAGAGGTGCAACTGGAGGGATGTCAGATCATTATCTTGTGGAGGCAAAGGTGAAGATTTGTAGAGGTTTTCAGAAAAGAAGAGAGAATGTTGGGATGAAAAGAGTGGTGAGAGTAAGTGAGCTTGGGAAGAAGACTTGTGTGAGGAAGTACCAGGAGAGACTGAGTACAGAATGGAAAAAGGTGAGAACAAAGGACGTAAGGTGAGTTGGGGAGGAATGGGATGTATGTAGGGAAGTAGTGATGGCTTGCGCAAAAGATGCTTATGGCATGAGAAGCGTGGGAGGTGGGCAGGTTAGAAAGGGTAGTGAGTGGTAAGATGGAAGAAGTAAGATTATTAGTGAAAGAGAAGAGAGAGGCATTTGGACAATTTTTGCAGGGAAATAATGCAAATGAGTGGGAGATGTATAAAAGAAAAAAGCAGGTCAGGAAAAAGGTGCAATAGGTGAAAAAGAGGGAAATGAGCGTTGGAATGAGAGAGTGTCACTAAATTTTAGGGAGAATAAAAAGATGTTTTGGAAGGAGGTAAATAAAGTGCTTAAGACAAGGGAACAAATGGGAACATCAGTGAAGGGGGCTAATGGGGAGGTGATAACAAGTAGTGGTGATGTGAGAAGGAGATGGAGTGAGTATTTTGAAGGTTTGCTGAATGTGTTTGATGATAGAGTGGCAGATATAGGGTGTTTTGGACAAGGTGGTGTGCAGAGTGATAGGGTTAGGGAGAATGATTTGGTAAACAGAGAAGAGGTAGTAAAAGCTTTGCGGAAGATGAAAGCCGGCAAAGCAGCGGGTCTGGATGGTATTGCAATGGAATTTATAAAAAAAGGGGGTGACTGTATTGTTGACTGGATGGTAAGGTTATTAAATGTATGTATGACTCATGGTGAGGTGCCTGAGAATTGGCGGAATGCTTACATAGTGCCATTGTACAAAGGCAAAGGGGATAAAAGTGAATGCTCAAATTACAGAGGTATAAGTTTGTTGAGTATTCCTGGTAAATTATATGGGAGGGTATTGATTGAGAGGGTGAAGACATGTACAGAGCATCAGACTGGGGAAGAGCAGTGTGGTTTCAGAAGCAGTAGAGGATGTGTGGATCAGGTGTTTGCTTTGAAGAATGTATGTGAGAAATACTTAGAGAAGCAAATGGATTTGTATGTAGCATTTATGGATCTGGAGAAGGCATATGATAGAGTTGATAGAGATGCTCTGTGTAAAGTATTAATAATATATGGTGTGGGAGGCAAGTTGTTAGAAGCAGTGAAAAGTTTTTATCGAGGATGTAAGGCATGTGTACGTGTAGGAAGAGAGGAAAGCGATCGGTTCTCAATGAATGTAGGTTTGCGTCACGGGTGTGTGATGTCTCCATGGTTGTTTAATTTGTTTATGGATTGGTTTGTTAGGGATATGAATGCAGGAGTTTTGGAAAGAGGGGCAAATATGCAGACTGTTGTGGATGAGAGAGCTTGGGAAGTGAGTCAGTTGTTGTTCGCTGGTGATATAGTGCTGGTGGCTGATTCGGGTGAGAAGCTTCAGGAGCTGGTGACTGAGGTTGGTAAAGTGTGTGAAAGAAGAAAGCTTAGAGTAAATGTGAATAAGAGTAAGGTTATTAAGTACAGTAGGGTTGAGGTACAAGTCAATTGGGAGGTAAGTTTGAATGGAGAAAAACTGTAGGAAGTGAATTGTTTTAGATATGTGGGAGTGGATTTGGCAGCAGATTGAACCATGGAAGTGAATTATTGGGTGGGGGAGGGGGCGAAAGTTCTGGGAGCGTTGAAAAATGTGTGGAAGTCAAGAACATTATCTCAGAAAGCAAAAATGGGTATGTTTGAAGGAAGAAGAGGGTGTTTTGAAATGGTTTGGTCACATGGAGAGAATGATTGAGGAAAGATTGTCTAAGAGGATATATGTGTCAGTGGTGGAGGGAACGAGGAGAAGTGGGAGACCAAATTGGAGGTGGAAAGATGGGGTGAAAAAGGTTTTGAGTGATCGGGGCCTGAACATGCAGGAGGGTGAAAGGCGTGCAAGGAATAGAGTGAATTGGAACAATATGGTATACCAGGGTCGACGTGCTGTCGATGGATTGAACCAGGGCATGTGAAGCGTCTGGGGTAAACCATGGAGAGTTCTTTGAGGCCTGGATTTTGAAAGGGAGCTGTGGTTTCGGTGCATTAGTACATGTCAGCTAGAGACTCTGTCTACGAATTTGGCCTTTGTTGTCTTTTCTTAGCGCTACCTCACGCTCATGAGGGGGAGAGGGTTGATGTTTCATGTGTGGCGGGGTGGCGATGGGAATGAATAATGGCAGACTATGAATTATGTACATGTGTATATATGTATATGTCTGTGTGTGTATATATATGTATACGTTGAGATGTATAGGTATGTATATTTGCGTGTGTGGACGTGTATATATATATATATACATGTGTATGTGGGTGGGTTGGGCCATTCTTTTGTCTGTTTCCTTGCGCTACCTCGCTAACACGGGAGACAGCAACAAAGCAAAATAAATAAATAAATACTTGTATCCCCTTTGCCTTTTTACAATGGCACTATAGAAGCATTCCGCCAATCCTCAGGCACCTCACCATGAGTTGTACATACATTAAATAACCTTACCAACCAGTCAACAATACAGTCACCCCCTTTTTTTAATATATTCCACTGCAATACCATCCAAACCTGCTGCCTTGCCAGCTTTCATCTTCTGCAAAGCTTTTACTACCTCTTCTCTGTTTACCAAATCATTTTCCCCAACCCTTTCACTTTGCACACCACCTCGACCAAAACACCCTATATCTGCCACTCTAATATCAAACACATTCAACAGTACTTCAAAATACTCACTCCATCTCCTCCTCACACCACCACTACTTGTTATCACCTCCCCATTATCCCTCTTCACTGATGTTTCCATTTGTTCCCTTGTCTTATGCACTTTATTTACCTCCTTCCAAAACATCTTTTTATTCTCACTAAAATTCAATGATACTCTCTTACCCCAACTCTCATTTGCCCTCTTTTTCACCTGTTGCACCCTTCTCTTGACCTCCTGCCTCTTTCTTTTATACATCTCTTAGTCATTTGCATTATTTCCCTGCAAAAATCATCCAAATGCCTGTCTCTTCTCTTTCAATAATAATCTTACTTCTTCATCCCCCCACTCACTACCCTTTCTAATCTGTTCACCTCCCACACTTCTCATGCCACAAGCATCTTTTGCACAAGCCATCACTGCTTCCCTAAATACATCCCATTCCTCCCCCACTCCCCTTACGGCCTTTGTTCACACCTTTTTCCGTTCTGTACTCAGTCTCTCCTGGTACTTCCTCACACAAGTCTCCTTCCCAAGCTCACTTACTCTCACCACTCTCTTCACCCTAACATTCTCTCTTCTTTTCTGAAAACCTCTACATATCTCACCTTTGCCTCCTCAAGATATTGATCAGACATCCCTCCAGTTGCACTTCTTAGCACATTAACATCCAAAAGTCTCTCTTTCGCTCGCCTATCAGTTAACACGTAATCCAATAACGCCCTCTGGCCATCTCTCCTACTTACATACGTATACTTATTTATGTCTCCTCTTTTTAAACTAGGTATTCCTAATCACCAGTCCTTTTTCAGCACATAAATCTACAAGCTCTTCACCATTTCCATTTACAACACTGAACACCTCATGTACACCAATTATTCCCTCAACTGCCAACTTTGCATTTAAATCACCCATCACTTTAACCCGGTCTCGTGCATCAAAACTACTAACACACTTACTCAGCTGCTCCCAAAACACTTGCCTCTCATGATCTTTCTTCTCATGCTCAGGTGCATAAGTGCCAGTAATCACCCATCTCTCTCTATCCACTTTCAGTTTTACCCATATAAATCTAGAGTTTACTTTCTTACACTCTTATCACATACTCCCACCACTCCTGTTTCAGGAGTAGTGCTACACTTTTCCTTGCTCTTGTCCTCTCAGTAACCCCTGACTTTACTCCCAAGACATTCCCAAACCACTCTTCCCCTTTACCCTTGAGCTTCGTTTTACTGTCTCCATAACTAAAGACCTCCAGTGCCACTTCTTATCCTTTGTGCTTCCCTCTTTGGAGACCACTTGCAGAGAGCAAATCTAGCGCAGTGTTTTGAGAGGCTCCTACCTAATGTTTGTAATGACTACTATCTAATGCTCTTTCCTACTACTTCTACCTAATGTTTCTACTTAATGCTCTAGCCTAAATGTTCTTACCTAATACTACTATCTACTGCTCCGATAACAATACCATTGAAATTAATGCATTTATCTTCACTTGAATGCATTCATTTTGGCATTTATGGATTATTTTACCTTGATGGTGTTATGGCTAGTGATGCTAACTACTAATTCACTGGCCTGAGTTCAATTCATGTTGTGGGCAGGTGGCATGCAATTCACCCATATGTTCATCTTTCATTGGTTGGTAGATAAATGGACACCATCATCATTGCGAGTAAAGCAATGCAGTTTTAGAATCAACAGCTGACAGCTTGTAGTACCTTGGCTTAAACTAATCCAGGGTTGTCCATGTTCAGGGACATGGCCATATCTGACAAGCCAGTGAGCTTACCAAGAGTTGGCATTTTTTATTACTTTTTTATATTAAGGAATACGCATGTAATAGTTTTGGTCTGCTTATCATTCCCAGTACATTTTGTCTTTTTCCCTGCTCCAATTTTGCACTGCAAGTGTTCTCATTACTGTTTGATACTAATTATATCATGAATATGGTCCTTCATGTTCACTGTTTTGTGTTATATTTTTTGACATAGGTAGATAGACAGTTAAAAAGGCTGAAAAGTATGCATATGATGGTTTATCAGTTACAGTAATTGATAATGAATATGTAACAGATGAAAATGCAACCAAATTCTTATGTATGGTATTTATTTATACATTTTTGCTGTTTCTTGAATTATTGAGATAGTGTCAAGGAATATATGAAAAACCTCATTTGTGTACATTCGCTCTCTATCTGTCATATGTGTAATAGACTGAAACCAGAGCCCGTCTTTTATAGCCAAGCCCCACAGATCTTTTCATGGTTTCTCAGACTGGCTTATGTGCCATGTTTCAATCCATTAACATCTCATTACTTGCTATGTAACACATGGCTCCAATCTTTATTCCATTTATGCTTAGCACCCATGTTAATGAACACTGCCTATAGATCATCCACAAGCCAACCCCATCTCTAAACAAGAAGGTCATGATAAACATACACAAAACCTGTTGAGGAACAACTGTCCACCCACTTTTCTTGACCATAGATGCAAGCAGTGCAGTTAAAACCTTAAAAAACTCATACTACTGGGCCTGACAACATAGATATTCATGAGAAGCAATGTGGCCCACTTGCAATCTAAGTACTTGCAGATATCTTCAACCACTGGCTACTCAGCAAAATCCTTATCTGGAAATTTGTCTGCATGATATATATTTATATCTCTAACACGTGTTCCAATTGGAACTCCGCCAAAGGGGTGGCTGTGGCAACACTCTCTCCATAACTAAAGAACTCCTTTGCCATTTCGTAACTTTTGATGCCTCACACTTGACAGGACTGGCAGAGGGCAAGTCTAATGCAGTGTTTGCAGAGGCTCCTATCTGATGTACCTAATGGCTTCTACTATCTACCACCTACTACTTCCACCTAGTGTTTCTGCCTAATGCTCTAGTCTAAATATTCCTACACACTACTTGTATCTACTGCTCCTACCAAAATATATTTTGCCAAAAGGCAGGGCTAGCGCATAGTGCTCACAGCAGGAAAATCTAGACATACGAAGAAAGAGCTGCATGAGTTAAGTGTTCTCAGGTGTTACATATGACAAGAAGAGATTGTATGTTTGTGGACAGAATGCCAGTAGTTCATATGTTAGTGAGGCAGAAAGAAATGACAGCTACCTGGGTCAGAGGAGTGCAACTTGACAACCATTAGTGCTGGCTCACTGTGCAGATGTCACTAACCTTCTAGGTACCCAGTCTGATAGTAATGGTAGTGTATCTTCCTGGTCGTTGGCTGCCAACAAACTGCTACCTACATGATATCAGTTCAAATACCCTCCGAAAACACCCTCTTCCCCTCCTCCTACCACCCTTTATCACCCCCTACCCTAAGTATCCAAACTCAATGGAAAATATATAACAAACTGAACATCCCATTCTCGCCCACATATCATGGCTTCAGATACAAACACTCTACCACCAAACTACACACTGATGATACTCAACATATTTTAGTTGGATTCAGCCAACCACAACCCTGTCCCCACAGTACTAGTTGTAATAGACATGAACAAAACATTTGACACTGTATTCAGACATGTCCTCATACATAAAATATTTGACATCAACATCCACAACAGTGACAAAGTGTTTAGCTATTTTCATAGCTGGCCTTCATGCCAGGGAGAGGTGGAGATATGGTGTAAGGAAGAATGGAGAGGTAGAAGTGCTGGCAAGTGAGATGAATCGGAAAGAATACCTGGAGAGTATGAAAGAAAGGTGACAAAATTCACTTGAAAGTGCAGTTGATGTAGAGATGCAGTCAAGAATGAATGAGATATTTGAAATATTTAGAGAAAGATTGTTAAAGTGTGTAGAATTTTAGTTGGGTATATGGTCATAAGATGTAAGATTAAAAGGAGAACAGGCTAGTGTTTGGATGAGATTGGAAGTGCTGTGGAAGAGAAGGAAAAGGTATACGATAGATTACCCAAAAGGAATATATTCGTGGAATTTCAGCAAAGGAGGAGTGAAGAATATTAGGCTTGAAAGCAGAATGTTTATAAGCTGATAGAGGAAAGGAGAGAAAGAGTAGTTGAGGATTTTGTTGTTTGAAAAGTTTAGGGTATATAATAAACTGTGCTGGATGGAGGAGAAACAGGGAAAAGATGAGTTTAAGCATGGAAATGTAGATATGAGAAATAAGAAAGATTATTTGGATGTAAGTTTGAATGGAGAAAAATTGGAGGAAGTGAAGTGTTTTAGATATCTGGGAGGGGATTTTTCAATGAATGGAATCATGGAAGTGGAAGTGAGTCACAGGGAGGGAGAGGGGGCGAAGGTTCTGGGAACGATGAAGAATGTGTGCAAAGAGAGAACATTGTCTCGGAGAGCAAAAATGGTTATGTTTGAAGGAATAGTAGTTCCAACAATATTTTATGGTTGCGAGGCATGGGCTATAGATAGGGTTGAATGGAGGGGGATTGATGTGTTGGAAATGAAATGTTTGAGGACAATATGTGGTGTGAGGTGGTTTGATCGAGTAAATAATGAAGGGTAAGAGAGGGATGTGTGGAAAAAAAATAGTGCAGTTTAGAGAGCAGAAGAGGGTGTGTTGAAATGGTTTAGACATATGGAGAGAATGAGTGAGGAAAGAATGACAAAGAGAATATATGTGTCAGGTGGATGGAACAAGGAGAAATGGGAGACCATATTGGAGATGGAATGATGGAGTGAAAAAGATTTTGAGTGATCCAGGCCTGAACATACAGGCAGGAGAGAGGCATGCAAGGAATAGAATGAATTGGAATGATATGATATACCTGGGTCGACGTGCTGTCAGTGGATTGAACCGGGGCATGTGAAGCATCTGGGGTAAACCAAGGAAAGTTATGTGGGGCCTAGATGTAGAAAGGGAGCTTTGGTTTCAGTGCCTTACACATAACAGCTAGAGACAGAGTGTAAATGAATGAGGCCTTTTTTGTCTTTTCCTAGTACTACCTTACGCATGCGCGTGGTGGAGGGGGGTGCCATCTCATGTGTGGCAGGGTGATGATGGGAATGGATGAAGGCAGCAAGTATGAATATGTACCTGTGTATATATGTATGTCTGTATGTGTATATGTATGTATACTTTGAAATGTATAGGTATGTATACGTGCATGTGTGTGTGTGTATTTATTATACTCAATCGCTGCCTCCCGCACCAGCGAGATAGTGCAAGAAAACAAACGAAAGAATGGCACAACCCACCCACCCACTCACATATACATACCTATACATTTCAACGTATGCATATATATACATACACAGACATATACATATATACACATGTACAATTTCATACTTGCGTTAGGAAAAGATGGATTTGTAAGTAGCAATTATGGAGCTGGAGAAGGCATATGATAGAGTTGATAGAGATGCTTTGTGGAAGGTATTAAGAGTATATGGTGTGGGAGGTAAGTTGTTAGAAGCAGTGAAAAGCTTTTATCAAGGATGTAAGGCATGTGTATGAGTAGGAAGAGAAGGAAGCGACTGGTTCCCTGTAGATGTCGGTTTGCGGCAGGGGTGCGTGATGTCTCCATGGTGGTTTAATTTGTTTATGGATGGGGTTGTTAGGGAGGTGAATGCAAAAGTTTTGGAGAGAGGGGCAAGCATGCAGTCTGTTGTGGATGAGAGGGCTTGGGAAGTGAGTCAGTTGTTCGCTGATGATACAGTGCTCGTGGCTGATTCGAGTGAGAAACTGCAAAAGTTGGTGACTGCATTTGGTAAAGTGTGTGAAAAAAGGAAGCTGAGAGTAAATGTGAATAAGAGCAAGATTACAAGGTTCAGTAGGGTTTGAGGGGCAAGTAAATTGGGAGGTAAGTTTGAATGGAGAAAACCTGGAGGAAGTGAAGTGTTTTAGATATCTGGGAGTGGATTTAGTTGCGGATGTAACAATGGGAGCGGAAGTGAGTCACAGGGTTGGGGAGGATGTGAAGGTTCTGGGAGCATTTAAGAATGTGTGGTAGGCCTGAATGTAATCTTGGAGAGCAAAAATGGGTAAGTTTGAAGGAATAGTGGTTCCAACAATGTTATATGGTTGCGAGGCATGGGCTATAGATAGGGTTGTGCAGAGGAGAGTGGATGTGTTGGAAATGAAATGTATGAGGACAATATGTGGTGTGAGGTTTTGATATTTTGAAATTTATATTTATTATACTTTGTCGCTGTCTCCCGCGTTAGCCAGGTAGTGCAAGGAAACAGACAAAACAATGGCCCAACCCGCCCACATACACATGTATATACATACACGTCCGCACACGCACATATACATACCTATACATTTCAACTTATACATATATACACATACACAGACATATACATATATTCACATGTACAGAATTCATACATGCTGCCTTTATTCATTCCCATCACTACCCCACCACACATGAAATGACACCCCCCTCCCCCCACACGTGCGAGGTAGCACTAGAAATAGACAACGAAGGCCACATTCTTTCACACTTGGTCTCTAACTGTTATGTATAATGCACCGAAACCACAGCTCCCTTTCCACATCCAGGCCCCACAAAACTTTCCATGGTTTACCCCAGACACTTCACATACCCTGGTTCAATCCATTGACAGCACGTCGACCCCGGTATACCACCAGTTCACTATATTCCTTGCACACCTTTCACCCTCCTTCATATTCAGGCCCTAATCGCCCAAAATCCTTTTCACTCCATCCTTCCACCTCCAATTTGGTCTCCCACCTCTCCTTGTTCCCTCCACCTCTGACACATATAACCTCTTTGTCAGTCTGTCCTCACTCATTCTTTCCATGTGACCAAACCTTTTCAATACACCCTCTTCTGCTCTCTCAACCACACTTTTTATTACCACACATCTCTCTTACCCTTTTATTACTTACTCGATCAAACCACCTCACACCACATATTTTCCTCAGACATCTCATTTCTAACGCATCCACCCTCCTCCACACAACCCTATCTATAGCCCATGCCTCGCAACCATATACATTGTTGGCATCACTATTCCTTCAAACATACCCATTTTTACTTTCCGAGGTACTGTTCTCGCCTTCCACACCTTTTTCAATGCTCCTAGAACTTTCGCCCCCTCCCCCACCCAGTGACTCACTTCTGGTTCCATGGTTCCATCTGCTGCCAGATCCACTCCCAGATATTTAAAACCCTTCACTTCCTCCAGTTATTCTCCATTCAAACTTACCTCCCAATTGACTTATCCCTCAACCCTACTGTACCTAATAACCTTGCTCTTGTTCACATTTACTCTCAGCTTTCTTCTTTCACACACTTTACCAAACTCAGTCACCAGCTTCTGCAATTTCTCACCCGAATCAGCCACCAGCAGTGTATCATCAGCGAACAACAACTGCCTCACTTCCCAAGCCCTCTCATTCACAACAGACTGCATACACTCTCCTCTTTCTAAAACTCTTGCATTCACCTTTCTAACAACCCCACCCATAAACAAATTAAACAACCATGGAAATATCACGCCCCCTGCCGCAAACCGACATTCAGTGAGAACCACTCACTTTCCTGTCTTCCTACTTGTACGCATGCCTTACATCCATGATAAAAACTTATCACTGCTTCTAGCAACTTGCCTCCCACACCATATATTCCTAATGCCTTCCACATAGCATCTCTTTCAACTCTGTCATATGCCTTTTACAGATCCATTTATTTTTCTAAGTATTTCTCATACATTCTTTAAAGCAAACAACTGATCCACACATTCTCTACCACTTCTGAAACCACATCCTCTACCACTTTTGAAAAAACACTGCTCTTCTCCAATCTGATGTTTTGTACATGCCTTCACCCTCTCAATCAATACCCTCCTATATAATTTCCCAGGAATACTCAACAAACTTATACCTCTGTAATTTGAACACTCACCTTTATCCCATTTACCTTTGTGCAATGGCACTTTGCATATATTCTGCCAATCCTCAGGTACTTCACCATGAGCCATACACACATTGAATATCCTCACCAACTAGTCAACAACACAGTCACCTCCTTTTTTAATAATTTCCACTGCAATACCATGCAAACGCGCTGCCTTGCCAGCTTTCATCTTCCGCAAAGCTTTCACTAACTTTTCTCTGCTTACCAAATCATTCTCCCTGACCCTCTCACTTCGCACACCACTTCAACCAAAACATCCTATATCTGCAACTCTATCATCTAACACATTCAACAAACCTTCAACATACTCACTCCATCTCCTTCTCACATCACCACAACTTGTTATTACCTCCCCATTAACCCCCGTCAATGATGTTCCCATTTGTTCTCTTGTCTTACCCACTTTATTTACCTCCTTCCATCTTTTTATTCTCCCTAAGATTTAATGATAATCTCTCACCCCAACTCTCATTTGCCCTCTTTTTCACCTTTTGCACCTTTCTCTTGACCTCCTGCCCTTTCTTTTATACATCTCCCAGTCATTTGCACTATTTCCATGCAAAAATCGTCCAAATGCCTTTCTCTTCTCTTTCACTAATAATCTTACTTCTTCGTCCCACCACTCACTACCCTTTCTAATCTGCCCACCTCCCACCCTTCTCATGCCACAAGCATCTTTTGCGCAAGCCATCACTGCTTCCCTAAATACGTCCCATTCCTCCCTCACTCTCCTTACATCCTTAGCTCTCACCTTTTTCCATTCTGCTCTCAGTCTCTCTTGGTACTTCCTCACGCAAATCTCCTTCCCAAGCTACTTACTCTCACTACTCTCTTCACCCCAACCTTCTCTCTTCTTTTCTGAAAACCTCTCCAAATCTTTACGTTCGCCTCCACAAGATAATGATGAGACATTCATCAGTTGCACCTCTCAGCACATTAACATCCAAAACTCTCTCTTTCACATGCCTATCAATTAACATGTGATCCAGTAATGCTCTCTAACCATCTCTCTCACTTACATATGTATGTATACTTATATATATATATCTATTTTTAAAGTAGGTATTCCCAATCACCAGTCCTTTTTCGGCACACAAATCTACAAGCTCTTCACTGTTTCCATTTACAACACTGAACTCCCCATGTACACCAATTATTTCCTCAACTGCCACATTACTCACCTTTGCGTTCAAATCACCCATCAGTATAACCCGGTCTCGTGCATCAAAACTGCTTACACCCTCACTCAGCTGCTCCCAAAACACTTGCCTCTCATGATCTTTCTTCTCATGCCAAGGTGCATAGGTACCAATAATCCCCATCTTTCTCCATCCAGTTTCAGTTTTATCCATGTCAATCTAGAGTTTACTTTCTTACACTCTATCACATACTCCCACGACTCCTGTTGTAGAAGTAGTGCTACTCCTTCCTTTGCTCTTGTCCTCTTACCAACACCTGACTTTACTCCCAAGACATTCCCAAACCACTCTTCCCCTTTACCCTTGAGCTTCTTTTCACTCAGAGCTAAAACATTCAGGTTCCTTTCCTGAAACATACTACCCTATCTCTCCTTTTTTCTCATATTTGTTACATCCACACACATTTAGACACCGCTCACGTCCCCTTTAGTCGCCTTCTACGACATGCAGGGAATGTGTCGGCAGTATTCTTTCTCCTCTTTCTCCTCTACCCCCGGGCATAACCAGTGTATATTTTTTCTACCTCATTTGGTGCCACAACCAGATTTTTTGAGAAATTATATACTTTGTTCTTTGGATCTTCTCTACTTATATATAAATATATTTTTTATATTTTTATTTTGCTTTGTCGCTGTCTCCCGTGTTTGCAAGGTAGCGCAAGGAAACAGACGAAAGAAATGGCCCAACCCACCCCCATACGCAATGTATATACATACACGTCCACACACGCAAATATACATACCTATACATCTCAATGTACCCATTTATATATACACACACACACATACATATATACCCATGCACACAATTCACACTGTCTGCCTTTATCCATTCCCATCGCCACCTCGCCACACATGGAATGCCATCCCCCTCCCCCCTCATGTGTACGAGGTAGCACTAGGAAAAGACAACAAAGGCCCCATTCGTTCACACTCAGTCTCTAGCTGTCATGCAATAATGCCCGAAACCACAGCTCCCTTTCCACATCCAGGCCCCACACAACTTTCCATGGTTTACCCCAGATGCTTCACATGCCCTGATTCAATCCACTGACAGAACGTCAACCCCGGTATACCACATCGATCCAATTCACTCTATTCCTTGCCCTCCTTTCACCCTCCTGCATGTTAAGGCCCCGATCACACAAAATCTTTTTCACTCCATCTTTCCACCTCCAATTTGGTCTCCCACTTCTCCTCGTTCCCTCCACCTCCGACACATATATCCTCTTGGTCAATCTTTCCTCACTCATTCTCTCCATGTGCCCAAACCATTTCAAAACACCCTCTTCTGCTCTCTCAACCACGCTCTTTTTATTTCCACACATCTCTCTTACCCTATTATTAATTACTCGATCAAACCACCTCACACCACATATTGTCCTCAAACATCTCATTTCCAGCACATTCACCCTCCTCTGCACAACTCTATCCATAGCCCACGCCTCGCAATCATATAACATTGTTGGAACCACTATTCCTTCAAGCATACCCGTTTTTGCTTTCGAAGATAATGTTCTCAACTTCCACACATTCTTCAATGCTCCCAGAAATTTCGCCCCTCCCCCACCCTATGATTCACTTCCGCTTCCATGGTTCCATCCGCTGCCAAATCCACTCTCAGATATCTAAAACACTTCACTTCCTCCAGTTTTTATCTATTCAAACTTACCTCCCAATTGACTTGTCCTTCAACCCTACTGTACCTGATAACCTTGCTCTTATTCACATTTACTCTTAACTTTCTTCTTTCACATACTTTACCGAACTCAGTCACCAGCCTCTGCAGTTTCTCATATGAATCAGCCACCGGCGCTGTATCATCAGCAAACAACAACTGACTCACATCCCAAGCTCCCCCATCCACAACAGACTGCATACTTGCCCCCTTTTCCAAACCTCATGCATTCACCTCCGTAACATCCCTATCCATAAACAAATTAAACAACCATGGAGACATCACACACCCCTGCCGCAAACCTAGATTCACTGAGAACCAATTGCTTTCCTCTCTTCCTACGCTTACACATGCCTTATATCCTCGATAAAAACTTTTCACTGCTTCTAACAACTTGCCTCCCGCACCATATATTCTTAATACCTTCCACAAAGCTTCTCTATCAACTCTATCATATGCCTTCTCTGGATCAATAAATGCTACATACAAATCCACTGTCTTTTCCAAGTATTTCTCACATACATTCTTCAAAGCAAACACCTGATCCACACATCCTCTACCACTTCTGAAAGCACACTTCTGAAACCACATCCTCTCTGTATGTCCAGACCATTTTAATACATACTCTTCAGATCTCTCAACCATACTTATTGTAATATATCTGTATTATCCTCTCATTTTTTATTGATCATCTTTCCTTACACCACATTTTGTCCATAGCATTTCCTTTCCATCCTGTTTACCTTCTAAGGCTATAACATCAACCATACCCATCTTTGTCCTCACAAACATTGATCTTTCTTGCCATGCACTCTTCAAACATCTCGGCAAAGTCCTCTTCAGGAGGACAGTCTGTCAATTTAAGCACCATAAGCTGGCCTTTCTCATTTTTAAATCGCATTCATAGTTTTCCAAATCATCCCAGAAATTCTTTCTGAGCTGATTGGACACTATATTTTTAGTGAGAAAATTTACTAAATCATTCTTAATATCACCAGAGTCCTTAGAAAATTACTGAGGTGTCCAAAGATCTGGATTGAGCTTTTGTCCTTCACTGATATAAGAACAGGCAGACCCTGTTTCTATTGGTCCTGAAAGAGCGGCATATTCCCAGGAACCAAGGGTTCAAGCAGCCACAAGAGTTTTCCTTTCCAAGAATGTGCCACACCTGGGTAAAACATATTGCTCTCAGTCTTGGTCATAATCCTGATTGGCAGTGGGTCATGACTATGGGGTCTATAGTTATATTTTCTAATGTAATGTTTGAGCACCATCTGGCTGGTGTCCCTCACATCATCCTTATTGGAACTATTCTCAGTTATGCAAGAAATTACTTCATCTACATTATCAAGTTTAGGTTTCTTTTTTTCATCTCTCCTTGTTAGGTTTTGTGCTGCCTCCAGTTTCTTCCTTTGTGCTACCATTATGTTGAGTTAGAATCTTCCTTAAGGTGTAAAAGCTGCTCTCATTTTCATCAGTTAGAGTTTGAATCAGAATCAGAATTCTCACACTCATCTCACCCAAGATCAGTCTTACCCATCTTTGCCCTCACAGACAGTGATCTTTCTTGCCATGCACTCCTCAGCACACCCAAGATCAACCATACCCATCTTTGTCCACACAGACAGTGACCTTTCTTGCCATGCACTCCTCAGCACACCCAGGATCAATCATACCCTTCTTTACCCTCAGTGACAGTGATCTTTCTTGCCATTCACTCCTCAGCACACCCAGGATGAACCATACCCATCTTTGCCCTCATATACATTGATCTTTCTTGCCATGCTTTCCACAGCACACCCAGGACCTTTGCCCCATTACCCACCCTGTGGTTCACCCATTCACACTCACAGTGACTAGTCTGTCTACCTCATCGGACCTCGTTGTTTTGCTTTTATTAACATTAACACAATTTTATCGTTTTTGCACATTTTTGTAAACTCGGAAAACCCAGCTTCTGCAGTTTCTTACTGTGGTGCTGGAGTCTTCCTCATTTGCAAACAACAGCTTACTTATCTCTCAGGCCCCACACTCCAACTGACTGCAGACCCACCCCTCTCTCCAGGACCCCTTACATATACTTCCCTCACTACTCCATCCATAAAGAGGTTAAGCAGCTTGTCATACTCTCTTGATATAAACTTCTCATACACCCTATAGTCTTAGCACCTCCTATAAAGCCTTTCTATCAACCCTCATACTCTTTTTTCTTGAACCCTACATGATACAAAGTATTTTTCATATAGATTCTTCACAGCAGACATCTGGACCACACATCCTCTTCTACTCCTGAATCCAGATTGTTCCTTCTGTCTGTTGCTCTGTGTGTGCCACAGCCTTTTCATTTACTGGAGTTACTGGGCTCCATCTGGAAGAGGTTACACTGCGAGTCAAAATTCACTGTTGGCAAGGCTATAGTACTGGGAGTACAGTCTCATCAAAGAACTTCCCACTCCAAAGGAGACTAGTAGATTTCCCTGTTAATGGAAATAGTGCAGTCTTGGTCTGCTGGAGCTTTTTCAAAGTTCATAGGTAACATGAGTTCCCTTTCATAGAAATCAGTTTTGGGGTAATTATAGATGAAAATGAAACAAATTTCATTCACCAGTCTCCCTTACAACTTAATAGGTACATCATACTCACTTTTGTCCCCTTGCATTATAACAGCAGCACTATATGTGCATTCCACCATTTCTCTGGCACCTCACGTTAAGACATAACATATACTGAAAATCTTGAATAATTGGTCACTGCCATTAGCATCTCATTTCCTGAGAGATTCAGCTACAGTCCTGTCTATTCATGCTACCTTGACATATTTCACCTTAAGCAAAGCTTTCTTCACTTTTTTTTCCTGAACAAGCCAATATCCATAACTGTTTTGATCTGTGTACCAGACACCCCACATATGACTCTCTGTCATGTGACGCATATAACAGCATTTCAAATTACTCCATTTCCTCTTCACTCACATATAACAGCCCTTCAAATTACTCACTCCATTTCCTCGTCAATATATTTGCCTTTTACCTCTTCCCCATCTGCTCCACCTTTGTTCAATACATCTGGTAACTTGTACAGGAGAATGGTGATTTGACAGGTTGGTGTCATGCATGTAGCATCAGATTGCACAGGTATCATTGTGGCTTAAGAAGTGGAACAGGATATCTTGATTAGACGTTTGCCTTGAAAGATTTATGTTAGAAGTGATTAGAGAAAGAAAGATTATGTGGCATCAACACATCTGGAGTAAATTTATAATAAGGTTGATTGATAGATATTTTGTGGAACATGCTACAAATTTTGGTATGGAAGGAAAGTTGCTATGATTTAAGAGTTTTTATTTGAGAGTTAAGTGTGTGTGTGTGTGTGTAAGTTGAAACACGAGAATCATTGGCTTCAGGTGGAGGTGGGTCTGTGTCAAGGGTATATGATGGCAGATTGGGTGTTTAATCTGTCTATGGATGAGCTGGTTAGGGAGGTAAGTGTGAGTGTCTTGAGGAGAGGGGCGGGTCTACTGTATGTGGGTGAAGGAAGTTGAGTTAGTTGCTTTATGTGAATGACATGGTTCTGGTGGCAGACTCTCCCTAGAAACTGCAGAAATTTTTTGTTTAAGTCTGGGAGTGTGTTTGAAGGAGGCAATTGAGAGTTAATGTAGATAGGAATAAGGTTATGGTTATGGATGTTAATTGGAGGTTGTTTGAATGGAGAGAACCTGAAGGAAATGAAATGTTTTAGATACTTGATAGTGGACATGACAGCAGATAGAACTATAGGAGCTGAAGGGAATCAAAGGATGGGTCAGGGAGCAAACATCCTGAGTCCATTGAAGAGTGTGGAGGGAGAGGTCATTATATGTGAGGGCATAGAGGGGTGTGTTTGATTGTATAGTGGTCCCGACAATGTTATGTGGGTGCAATATACAGGTCCTAAATAGAAAAGATCATCAGAGGAGGACAGATATGTAGGAAAGTAAATGCATTAGGTCAATATGTGGTGTGAGAAGGTTTGATCACATTAGGAACAATGGTGTACAAGAAAGATGAAAGTAAGCAGAGTATGAATTGGATGTACTGAAGTGATTGGGACAAAAGAGAGGATGAGTGAATGGTGACTGACTAAGAGATTGTATGTGTCTGAAGTGGAAGGAGAGACCAAGAATGAGATAGAAACATGGAGTGAATGATACTTCTAGTTATCATAGCCTAAACATGCAGGAGGGTGAGAGTTATGCATCAGTGAAATTTGCAGGGGACAATATAATGTCAATGGGTTGAACCATGACATTTGAAGTAGTAAGGGGAAGATTTGGCTGTGGATAGTGGGCCTTGGATTCAGTGCATGACATGACAGGTAGAGAGTGTATGTAATTAAATGAGACTGTTTTGTGTCTGTTCCTGGTGTTACCTTGATATGTAAGAAATGATGAATTAGTATGTTGAAAAGATCGCTGTTATGAAGTTGATATTGACTTTTTGAGAAAGGTCTTTTTGTGAATTTATTTTGTAAATACTTAAATGGACGATGAATTGCAAAAGTTGCTCATGATCTGGTTTAAAAAAAGTCTTCAGATTTTCTGTTTACTATGAGATGAAAGAAATACACTCGAAATGATATGTCCAAAGAAGGGAATTGATAACCTGATATAGCTGATAGTGTTAATGCATAGATTGCCCATTGGAGGTGATGGAAGAGGGGAGAGGTGCAGTGGATGGTGGATCCTTGTGATGCATTTTTTCTGATGACATATCACTATTTATGAAAGATAAAAAGAGTGTGGTTGAGAAAGAAGAAGAGGGTGTATTGAAATGGTTTGGGCCTATGGAGTGAATGAGTGAGGAAAGATTGACAAAGAGGATATGTGTGTCAGAGATGGAGGGAACAAGGAGAAGAGGGAGACCAAATTGGAGGTGGAAGGATGGAGTGAAAAACATTTTGAGCGATCGGGGCCTGAACATACAGGAGGGTGAGAAGTGTGCAAGGAATAGAGTGAATTGGAACGATGTGGTATTCTGGGGTGGACGTGCTCACAATGGACTGAACCAGGGCATGTGAAATGTCTGGGGTAAACTATGGAAATTTCTGTGGGGCCTTGATGTGGGATAGAGAGCTGTGGTTTTGGTGCATTACACATGACAGATAGAGACTGAGTGTTAACAAATGTGGCTTTTTTTTTTTTTTTTTTTGTCTGTTTTCCTGGCTCTACCTCTCTGAAGCAGGGGGTAGCGATGCTGTTACCTTTGGAATGGATGAATGCAAGCAAGTATGAATACATGTGTATATGTGTGTGTGTAGGAGGTCAAGAGAGGTGCAAGGGGTGAAAAAGAGGGCAAATGAGAGTTGGGGTGAGAGAGTATCGTTAAATTTTAGGGAAAATAAAAAGATGTTTTGGAAGGAGATGAATAAAGTGATTAAGACACGAGAACCAATGGGAACATCAGTGAAGGGGCAAATGGGGAGGTAATAACAAGTAGTGATGAAGTGAGAAGGAGATGGAGTGAGTATTTTGGAGGCTTGTTGAGTGTGTTCGATGCTAAAGTGGCAGATATAGGGTGTTTTGGTCAAAGTGGTGTGCAAAGTGAGAGGGTCAGGAAGAATGGTTTGGTAAACAGAGAAGAGGTTAGAGAAAGATAAACAGAGAAAGGGTAGTGAAAGCTTTGTGGAAGATGAAAGCTGGCAAGGAGGTGGGTTTGGATGGTATTGCTGTAGATTTTATTAAAAAAGGGGTGACTGTGTTGTTGGTTGGTTGGCTAGGTTGTTCAGTGTTTGTATGGATCATAGTGAAGTGCCCGAGGATTGACGGAATGCATGCATAGTGCCATTGTACAAAGGGAAAGGGGATAAAGGTCAGTGTTCAAATTTCAGAGGTATTAGTTTGTTGAGTATTCCTGGGAAATTATATGGGAAGGTATTGATTGAGAGGGTAAAGGCATGTATAGAGCATCAGATTGGGGAAGAGCAGTATGGTTTCAGAAGTGGTAGAGGATGTATGGATCAGGTGTTTGCTTTGAAGAATGTATGTGAGAAATACTTAGAAAAACAGATGGATTTGTATGTAGCATTTATGGATCAGAAGGCATATGATAGGGTTGTTAGAGATGCTCTGTGTAAGGTTTTTAGAGTATATGGTATGGGAGATAAGTTGCTAGAAGCAGTGAAAAGTTTTTACCAAGGATGTAAGGCATGTGTAAGAGTAGGAAGAGAGGAAAGTGATTGGCTCCCAGTGAATGTCGGTTTGTGGCATGGGTGCATGATGTCTCCATTGTTGTTTTATTTGTTTATGGATAGGGTTTTTAGGGGTGTGAATGCAAGAGTTTTGGAGAGAGGGGCAAGTATGCTGTCTTTTGTGGATGAGAGGGCTTGGGGAGCGGCTGATTAGGGTGAGAAACTGCCGAAGTTGGTGACTGAGTTTGGTAAAGTGTGTGAAAGAAGAAAGCTGAGAGAAAGTATGAATAAGAGCAAGGTTATTAGGTTCAGTAGGGTTGAAGAACAATTTAATTGGGAGGTAAGTTTGAATGGAGACAAACAAGAGGAAGTGAAGTATTTTAGATACCTGAGAGTGATCTTAGCAGCGGATGGATCCATGGAAGCGGAAGTGAGTCACAGGGTGGGGTAGGGAGTGAAGGTTCTGGGATCTTTGAAGTATGTGTATAAGGCAAGAACATTATCTCGGAGAGCAAAAATGGGTATGTTTGAAGGGATAGTGGTTCCAACAACGTTATATGGTTGTGGAGAATGGGTTATAGTTAGGGTTGTGCGAAGGAGGGTGGATGTTTTGGAAATGAAGTGTTTGAGGACAGTATATGGTGTGAGGTGGTTTGATCGAGTAAGTAATGAAAGGGTAAGAGAGATATGTGGTACTAAAAAGTGTGGTTGAAAGAGCAGAAGAGGGTATGGAGAGAAGGAGCGAGGAAAGATTGACAAAGAGGTATATGTGTCAAGAGTTGGAGGGAAGAAGGAGAAGCAGGAGACCAAATTGGAGGTAGAAGGGTGGATTGAAAAAGATTTTGAGCAATCCTACTTCTCCTTGTTCCCTCCACCTCTGACACATATATCCTCTTTGTCAATCTTTCCTCACTCATTCTCTCCATGTGACCAAACTATTTCAAAACACCCTCTTCTGCTCTCTCAACCACACTCTTTTTTATTACCACACATCTCTCTTACCCTATTATTACTTACTCAATCAAACCACCTCACACCACATATTGTCCTCAAACATCTCATTTCCAACACATCTACCCTCCTCCACACAACTCTATCCATAGCCCATGCCTCGCAACCATATAACATTGTTGGAACCACTATTCCTTCAAACATACCCATTTTTGCTTTCCAAGATAATGTTCTCAACTTCCACACATTCTTCAATGCTCCCAGAACTTTCGCCCCCTCCCCCACCCTATTATCCACTTCCGCTTCCATGGTTCCATCTGCTGCCAGATCCACTCCCAGATATCTAAAACATTTCACTTCCTCCAGTTTTTCTCCATTTAAACCTACCTCCTAATTGACTTGTCCCTCAACCCTACTGTACCTAATAACCTTGCTCTTATTCACATTTACTCTCAGGTTTCTTCTTTCACACACTTTACCAAACTCAGTCACCAGCTTCTGCAGTTTCTCACCCGAATCAGCCACCAGCGCTGTATCATCAGCGAACAACAACTGACACTTCCCAAGCTCTCTCCTCCACAACAGACTGCATACTTGCCCCTCTTTCCAAAACTTTTGCATTCACCTCCCTAACAACCCCATCCATAAACAAATTAAACAACCATGGAGACATCACACACCCCTGCTGCAAACCTACATTCACTGTGAACCAATCACTTTCCTCTCTTCCTACAACTACACATGCCTTACATCTTCGATGAAAACTTTTCACTGCTTCTAACAACTTTCCTCCCACACCATATATTCTTAATACCTTCCACAGAGCATCTCTATGAACTCTATCATATGCCTTCTCCAGATCCATAAATGCCACAAACAAATCCATTTGCTATTCTAAGAATTTCTCACATACATTCTTCAAAGCAAACACCTTATCCATACATCCTCTACCACTTCTGAAACCACACTACTCTTCCCCAATCTGATGCTCTGTACATGTCTTCACCCTCTCAAATCAATACCCTCCCATATAATTTCCCAGGAATATATATATATATATATATATATGTGTGTGTGTATACATGTGTATGTGAGTCGATGGGTCGGGTCTTTCTTTGTTTATTTCCTGGCACTACTTTGCTAATGCGGGAAATGTCGTTCAAGTATTATGATAATAATGATAATGAAAGATATTCATATAAAGGAAATGCAAATATTTATGACCATGACATAGTGCAGAACTAACACAGATACCTATTCGAATGGAGGTGATTGATTATTTCAGAAAAGAAGGGAGAAGGTAAGGGAGCTTTGGGTTGAACGTCATTACCCATATTCACTAAACAACACTTATTACCATGTAGGATTGCTGTTTATATATTTACATATAAATTTACATATATTTACACTTATTTACATATTTACACTCCAGAATTGCTTCCAGAGAGTGAAGAATGCACCCATAGTGAACAAGGCAACATTTAGGATCCATACAGATATCAAAATATTGGCGGGGGATTTAAACAAAGCCCGCAAAACATTGTGCTCATGTGATGATTCCTGCCACCTGCTACGCAGGTCATCAAGTGATGATTCCTGTCGTTTAAGGGTTATAAAACAAAGGATCAAACAGTTAAGTGCTTAGCTGTCAGCCTTTATTATTGGTGTAGTTTTCTGTTGCCTAATTAGTGTATAGGATTAGAATGATCATAAAATCTAAGATCTTATTGTATTGTAATTTCAATTCATAGTCCGTAGCAGCACAGCAGGCAGGATGGTTTGTTGTGTCGTTTGTCTGCTCACCCACCTAATCTCTGGAGCAGTAGGTTCATGGTTTTCTTGCAGTGAGGACTCGAAAAAGCTGAAGCTGTGTAGCACTTTGAAACATAACACCCTTTTTATAAGGTAATAATAGACTTCATGTGCATGCTTTTTTGCTAGGAACACGTATACACACACAAGGAGACGTAAACGGCCTCCAAAGTTTTTCTTTTACATGGTTAATGAAATTCAGCTTGAGTAAATGTAAAGTTATTAGTGAAAAAAGGCTTAAAAATGATTATCATTTAACAGAAAATAAGCTTCAGGATTCTGTGTATGAAAAGGACTTGGGAGTGGACATTGTCCCTAGCCTGTTACGAGTTCCACAGTTAAGGAGATGAACTGTCTGGTGGCAAATATCTTTCTTGAATATGGATAAGGAAATGTTTAGCAAAATCATCATATTCTACACAAGGCCAGAACTAGAATATGCTTCTCAGGCTTGGTCATGGAACCTAGAAAAAGCACAAAGAGCTAATAGAGATGATCCAGACAAGGGCAACAGTGAGATGAATTACAGGGAAAGGTTAGAGACTCTTATATATGCCCACCTAGGAAGAGAGAAGTGTGAGAGGTGATCTAATCATGACCTTTAAGTTTTAAAAACAAATCAATAATGGAGACAGAATTATTCAAAATTTATAGGGATAGAACATCTGGAGGACATAATATACAATTAAGCAAGAAACTTGTAAGAAAAGGATATAAAGAAGTACATGTATATGATTGATGGATAAATGTAATAAAAGGACAGAATGTAGTTTATGCAGACCGCACACACAAATTTAAAACTTTTTATGATAGTAGAGAATGTCTAAGAGATATAGCTCCACTGGTATAAAACTCCCTGCCTGTACAGTACAAATGGGAGTTGAAAACATCAAGTATATGGATAAAGAAATATTTAGCAAGCTGTTCATATCCTGCAATAGACCAGAACTGTAATATGCTTCTCAGGTTTGGTCACCAAATCCAAAGTAGTACAAAGAGCTATTAGAGAAGGTCCAGAGGAGGGCAGCAAAGACAATACCTGAATTGAGATAAACGAGTTACAGGGAAAAGCTGGAGGCATTAGATTTGCACAGTGTGGAAGAGAGGAGAGTGAGGGGTGACCTCTTAGTTTTAAAACATCTGTGATGTAGACAGTGAACAGTTCTTAAAAGAGTTTTTGGGATAAAGCAACTATATGACATTACATGAAATTAAGCAAGAAACTTTTTTGAAAAAATGTAAAGTACTTTAATAGCGTAAGAGAGGTGGATGAATGGAATGAAATTACTTATGACGTGATTGATAGACATCATACATGAATTTAAGAAGAATGAGGGCAGACATTGTTCAAGAGATGGGGCTACACAAGTGTAAAATTCCCTCCTTGCACTGTACATATAGGTAATTACATACACTCAAGGTGGGAGGCTGCCAAAGAAGCTGAATCACCTAGCAGGAATAAGGGGGAAAGTCTTGTGATGGATTGAAGAATATCAAAGTGGAAGGGAATAAAGGACACTTATCAGAGGAGCCTGCTTAAAATGGGTGTAGCTCATCTGTGGATTGCCATAGGGTTGTGTTGTAGGACCATCACTTTCCTACCTAAATATCTTTGCAGTTGATGCAAAGGTCATGAGGGAAGTGAAAAGTACGGAGAATTGTATCACCTTATAAGGGAACTTGGACAGATTCCAATGTTGGTCTGAAACATAATTAATGGAGTTCAGCCCAAATAAATGTAAAGCAGTAAGGACAGTTCACAGCGAAAGAAGGCATTGTTTTGATTATCATTTAGCAGGAAACAGCTGAAGGAATCTTTGCATGAGGAAGACTCAAGAGTCAACATTGCCCTACCTTAGGAGAATAGTGGGAAGGAACAATGTAGTTTCAGGAGTGGTGGAGGATGTGTGGATCAGGTATTTGTGTTGAGGAATGCTTGTGAGAAATATTTAAAGAAATAGGAAGATATGTATGTGAGTGTCAAAAGGGCGACTGAATTTGGCAGGAGTTAGGTGCTGGAATTCCCCCATCTTGTATTTCAGTTTCTAAAAGATGGAATAGAAGAAGAAGACAAACAGGGAGTGCTCTTCCTCTTCAAATACTCAGGTTGGGACTTCTGAATGTGTGTGGATGTAACTAACATGAGAAGAAAGAAGAGATAGGTAGTATATTTGAGGAAAGGAACCTGGATGTTGTGGCTCTTGAGTGAAACAATGCTCGAGGGTAAAGGGGAAGAATGGTTTGGAAATGTCTAAGGAGTAAAGTTAGGGGTTGGTGTGAGGGCAAGACCTAAAGAAGGGGTAGCACTTCTACCAAAGTAGGAGTTATGGGAGTGTGTGAAAGAGTGCAAGGAATTGAATTTCAGACTGATTGGGGTAAAAATGAAAGTGTGTTTCAAGAAGTGATAATTAGTGGCCATTATAAGTAAGATCATGAGAGGCAAGTGTTTTAGGAGCAACTGAATGTGTCAAATGTTGCTGGATTAAACTTTTATATATCATCAAAATGAGCTGATAGGATTTGTGTAATTTTTCATGGTACAAATCCATGTTGATCTTTGTTTATGTAAGTATTCTTGATTTGACAGTTTTAACATATGTTCTTATTATCGCTCTTTCTAAAACTTCATTGCTTGGGAAGTCAAGCAAAATGGTCGATGTTACTTGGGAAGTCAAACGAAATGGCTGATGTTTCGGTATTAGTTTAGATCCTTTGTGTTTCAGTTTTACATGTACAAATTTGTGATTGTCTGTAATTTTGCTTTCATCCAGACTTTCCTTCATTGATAAAACTGATTTTGCTGTTTATGTTTTTGTCTTTTTGAGTAATAAATGTAGGTTCCTATATGGTCTTGGAGCTGAATTTTCTTTGGGCTGATTAGTCGCTTTAATTGTATCATTCGATATCACAATATCTGTGAGCACATTTTCATCATATTGGCTAAATAGTTCATCATCCCGTTTTTCTTTATATTTTGAGCTGAAAGCTGGTATGTATTGTCATTTAGGCAGGAATATTAGGTAGACACATTAGGTACAAGCAGTCAATGGAACATTAGGTAGGAACCTCAGGAATCACTGCACTAGAGTTGCCCTTGGCTAATATCCAGTTAGGGGTGAGGCATAATGGCTAAGAAATGGCAATGGAGTTCACTGGTTATGGAGAGACTTTTGCCATTGCCACCCCCTTGAAGGAGTTCCAGGAGGGAATGGGCATCAGACACAAAGATAGTCGTTCTTTTTTCTTTCTTTCATAGATGTTCATTATTTCCTGTGTGAGCAAAGAAGTGTCCAGAACAGATGACTGAGTTTTAGAGGAGAAAAAAAATCATGTTGCCCTTTCCTCTGTTCCCTCTTTTGGAAAGTAGAACGGGAGGAGAAATTTCCATTCCCTTGGACAGACTGCTGCAACCAGGATTCGAGTCTATGAGCTTAACCCTAGGTGGCTTGGATTGCGTCATGGTCAGCAACGCTAACTACTACATCAAAGAGGTCCATTTTGTATATGTTCTTCTCGGTGATCTTTTTCCAGTCTGACTTTTCTTGGTAAAAAATTTTATAAATCAGTACAGTCTTTTACTGTTGTTGTATCATGTTCACAATTATTCATTGATATAAGATATGTTATTTTTTTTAATCATAATTAGTTGCTGTCTCCTGCCTTAGCGGGGTAGCACAAGGAAACAGACGAAATAATGGCCCAACCCACCCACATACACATGGATATACATAAATGCCCACACATGCACATATACATACCTATACATGTCAGTGTATACATACATATATACATACACAGACGTACACATATATACACATGTACATATTCATACATGCAGCCTTAATCCATTCCCGTCGCCACCCCGCCACACATAAAATGGCCACATTCATTTACACTTTGTCTTGAGCTGTCATGTGTATTGCACCGAAACCACAGCTCCCTTTCCACATCGAGGCCCCACAAAACTTTCCATGGTTTATCCAAGATGCTTCACATGTCCTGGTTCAATCCATTGACACCATGTCGACTCCGGTATACCACATCGTTCCAATTCACTCTATTCCTTGCACGCCTTTCACCCTTCTGTATGATTAGCCCCTCAAAATCTTTTTCACTCCATCTTTCCACCTCCAGTTTGGTCTCCCACTTCTCCTTGTTCCCTCCGCCTCTGACACATATACCCTCTTTGTCAATCTTTCCTCACTCATTCTCTCCATGTGACCAAATCATTTCGGTATGCCCTCTTCTGCTCTCTCAACCACACTCCTTTTAGTACCACATATCTCTCTTACCCTTTCATTACTTATTCGATCAAACCACCTCACACCACATATTGTCCTCAAACATCTCATTTCCAACACATCCACCCTCCTCTGGACAACCCTATCTTTAGCCCATGCCTTTCGACCATATAACATTGTTGGAACTACTATTCCTTCAAATATATCCAATTTTGCTTTCTGAGATAACGTTCTCACCTTCCACACATTCTTCAATGCTCCCTGAACTTTCACCTCCTCCCCAACCTTTTGACTGACTTCCACTTCCATGGTTCCATCTGCTGCTATATCCTCTCCCAGATATCTGAAACTCTTCACTTCCTCCAGTTTTTCTTCATTCAAACTTACCTCCCAGTTTACTTGTCCTTCAACCCTACTGAAGCTAGTAACCTTGCTCTTATTCACATTTACTCTATAGCTTTCTTCTTTCACACACTTTACCAAACTCAGACACCAACTTCTTCAGTTTCTCACCCAAATCAGCCACCAGCGCTGTATCATCAGCGAACAACAATTGACTCACTTCTCAAGCCCTCTCATCCACAACAGGCTGCATGCTTGCCCCTCTCTCCAAAACTCTTGCATTTACCTCCCTAACAACCCCATCCATAAACAAACTAAACAACCATGGAGACCACGCACCTGCCACAAACCGACATTCACTGAGAACCAATCACTTTCCTCTCCTCCTACTCAAGCACATGCCTTACATCCTCGATAAAAACTTTTCGCTGCTTCTAGCAACTTGCCTCCCACACCATATACTCTTAATACCTTCAATAAAGCAACTCTATCAACTCTATCATATGCCTTCTCCAGATACAATAATGCTACATACAAATCCATCTTTTTTTCTAAGTATTTCTCACATACATTCTTCAAAGCAAACACCTGATCCACACATCCTCTACCACTTCTGAAACCACACTGCTTTACCCCATTCTGCTGCTCTGTACATGCCTTCACCCTCTCAGTCAATACCCTCCCATATAATTTCCCAGGAATACTCAACAAACTTATAGCTTTGTAATTTGAACACTCACCTTTATCCCCTTTGCCTTTGTACAATGGCACTATGCATGCATTCCACCAATTTAGCCTAAGGCACTTCACCATGAGCAAACCAGTCAACAATACAGTCACCCCCCCCCTTTTTTTTTTTTTTTTAATAAATTCCACTGCAATACCAACCAAACCCACTACCTTGCCAGCTTTCATCTCCCACAAAGCTTTCACTACCTCTTCTCTGTTTACCAAACCATTCTCCCTGACCCTCTCTCTTTGCACACCACCCCGATCAAAACACCCTATATCTGCCACCTTATCATCAAACACATTCAACAAACCTTCACAATACTCACTCCATCTCCCTCTCACTTCACCACTACTTGTGATTACCTCCCCATTAACCCCCTTCACCAGTGTTCCCATTTGTTCTCATGTCTTACGCACTTTATTTACCTCCTTCCAAACCATCTTATAATTCTCCCTAAAATTTAATGATACTCTCTCACCTCATTTTCATTTTCACTTCTTGCACCTTTCTCTTGACCTCTTGCCTCTTTCTTTTATACATCACCCAGTCATTTGCACTACCTCCCTGCAAAAATCGTCCAAATGCCTCTCTCTTCTCCTTCTCTAATAATCTTATTCTTCATCCCACCACTCACTACCCTTTGTTATCTGCCCACCTCCCACCTTTCTCATGCCACAAGCATCTTTTGCACAAGCCATCACTGCTCCCCTAAATACATCCCATTCCTCCCCCACTCCAATTACTTCATTTGCTTTTACCTTTTTCCATTCTGCACTCAATTTCTCCTGGTACTTCCTCACACAAGTCTCCTTCCCAAGCTCACTTACTCTCACCACTCTCTTCACCCCTACATTCTCTCCTTTTCTGAAAATCTCTACATATCTTCACCTTCGCCTCCACAAGATAATGATCAGACATCCCTCCAGTTGCCCCTCTCAGCACATTAACATCCAAAACACCTCTTTCATGCACCTATCAATTAACACATAATCCGATAATGCTCTTTGACCATCTCTCCTACTTACATATGTATACTTATGTATACCTCTTTTTAAACCAGGTATTCCCAATCACCATTCCTTTTTCAGCACACAAATCTACAAGCTCTTCACCATTTCCATTTACATGACTGAACACCATGTACACCAATTATACCCTCAACTGCCACATTACTCATTACTCACCTTTGCATTCAAATCACCAATCACTATAACCCATTCTAACCTGTTCTTGTGCATCAAAGCTGTGAACACACTCACTCAGCTTCTCCCAAAACACTTTCTTTTCATGACCAGGTGCATAGGCCCCAATAATCAGCCATCTCTCTCCATCCACTTTCAGTTTTACCCATATCAATCTAGAGTTTACTTTATTACACTCTATCACATATTCCCACAACTCCTGCATACATATATGCTGTAGTAATTTCTGTTGTTATGATCTGATGAACTTGAATCATTTACTACTATATCTGAAAATAGTGCCTTGTCATTTGTAGAAGTAAGGTGTATCTAATGTCTTCTGTTGTCAATCTGTGGTTTACTAGCACAAGGATGAATTGATTGTGTAAATTGATTAGTCTTTAAAGCTGTTGTCTTTCATGTGCTCATCCCGTTATTTTTCCCTTTTTAATTGTATCTGCAACCATAATCTACTCATCTTTCCCACTTTTCAATAAGATAGAAGTTGAAGTAAGCAATCCATGTTATTATTGAGTTAGGTTTCTCTAATCCCTTCAAGATTTCCTCAACTTTTGTTAAAATTACTCCAAAGCCATTTATTTTTAGTTTGATGTTCTATATGATGTTAAATTTATTGTGATTATGGCTGGGATCGTCACTATAATTAGTTTGCCTTTATTGTAACTTATCTTCATTATGTGTTTCCCTTCTAACCTATTATAGACATATATTGCTACACTTCATTGTTTGAATTTAGTTCTATCTGCTCCAAACATTTCAAAGTGTTCAAAGTCTACTTTATTTTTCATTTTTTCATTAAGCCAAGTTTCTGACAAATTAATTAGGATTGTATTTTTGTCCTTTGTGTATTCATATTCTAGAGTTCCCACTTATGGGAATTTTTATATGTACCATCATCCAAGGATTCCGCTGTTTTTTAGTTATTCAGTCTTCCTTTATATTTTCAAATTTCTCATGTGTAGTTAGAGAGACTAAGAGGGAAAGAGAAGGGAAGTACAAGGTGTTTGTACGTAAGAGCTGAATAGAGTGTACTGACATGTTTTGGACATATGGAAAGGATGAATAAGAGCATTTACATGTCAGAAGTTGAGAGAACAATGAGGAAACCAAGGAGGAAGTGGAGAGATGGAGTGAAAGATTCTTTGAAAGCTTGGGGCTTGAACATTCAGGAGGGTTAGAGTGAACTGGATTGAATGGTTTTGAATCAAGGGCTCTGTTTTTTGTGGACTATGCATGGCAGTGGATGCGAGATGAAGGCCAAGAGGACTCGAATCCACCAGTGTATAAGCTCTACTGGACTCCATTTACTTTAGGTTACTCTGTGTGTGAAAAGTCACCCATGGTAAGGCTGTATCTTTGGAAGAACAGTCTCATCAAAGAACTCGCTCTAAAGGAGTCCGTCATTTTCCTTTACTGCAGGTAGTGCATCCTCAAAGCTGCAGAAGCTCCTGAAAAAGGGTTCCATGAGTAATTTCAGGCTCCTTTAAAAAATGAGACAATGATAAACAAATGAAATAAGTATATTTCTTTTTCATTACTTGTTCGCCTTGTTCTTTGTAGTAAGCTGGTGAACTCAGTCACTAACATCCATGTCATGTATAATGCACTGAAACCAGAGCCCTTTATGCACAACCAGGCCCCACAAACCTTTCTTTGGTTTCTCCAGACCAATTTTGTATACCACATTGCTTCAATTCACTGTATCCCATACATATCATGCACCCTCCTGCATTGGAAGAAAGAATTTGATTGTACCATGTGGGAGGCTGCCTAAGAAGCAAGAATACCTGGCAGGAATAAGGGAGAGACTTCTCCTTTGGATAGAAAATTATTATAGTGGAAGGGAACACAGGATTCATGTCAGAGGAGCCTTCTCCAAAGAGTTGGTCATTAGAGTTCTGTTTTGAGATCATTACTCTTCTTGATATATGTGAATGACTTGCCTGAAGGCATAGACTCTTACCTTGATATGTTTGCAGATGATACATAAATTATGCGGGAAGTGAAAGGCTAGGAGGATTGGATCAGCTGACAAGGGAATCTAAACTTAATTGAAAGTAGGTCTGATACAAGTATGTAATAGTTGGTAGGCATTCAATGACCAGGGAAGTATGTTACCAATACTACTCACCTAGTTGTCGAGAGGATTAGCGATGGCTCCGTAGTGATCCAGCACTTCAGTGGTTGTCAGTCTGCAGTCTTCTGACCCAGTTAGCTGTCTGTTCTTTCTTCCTCACCCACTCATGGACTGCTGGCATTCTGTCAGGGATAACTCTTGACAACACTTTACTTGTACAGCTTATTCTTCATAAGTCTAGATTTTCCTATGGTGAATACTATGTGATATCCTGCCTTTTGGCAAACGGGTAGGAACAAGACATAGATATAGTAAGTAGGAACATCAGGCAGGAGCATTAGTAGTAACATTAGGTGGGATTCTTTGGAAACACTGTGCTCAACACACCGTCTTCTGGCAAATGTCAGAAAAGCTTTCAAAAAGTTTATGGATAAGGAAATATTTCACAGTCCGTTTATATTGTACATAAGGCCTAAATTAGAATATGGTTCTCAAGATTAGTCACCCCATCAAAAGAAGCACAAAGAGCTAAGGTCACTCACCCCATCTAAAGAAGTACAAAGAGGTAATAGAAAAGGTATTTAGAATAGCAACAAAGATGGTATCAGAATTAAGAGAGACTTTTGGATGTTAATGTGCTGAGAGGTGCAACTTGAGGGATGTCTGATCATTATATTGTGGAGGCTAAGGTGAAGATTTGTATGGGTTTTCAGAAAAGAAGAGTGAATGTTGGGGTCAAGAGGGTGGTGAGAGTAAGTGAGCTTGGGAAGGAGACTTGTGTGAGGAAGTACCAGGAGAGACTGAGTACAGAATGGAAAAAGGTGAGAACAATGGAAGTAAGGTGAGTGGGGGAGGAATGGGATGTATTTAGGGAATCAGTGATGGATTGCGCAAAAGATGCTTGTGGCATGAGAAGAGTGGGAGGTGGGTTGATTAGAAAGGGTAGTGAGTGGTGGGATGAAGTAAGATTATTAGTGAAAGAGAAGAGAGAGGCATTTGGACGATTTTTGCAGGGAAAAAATGCAATTGAGTGGGAGATGTATAAAAGAAAGAGACAGGAGGTCAAGAGAAAGGTGCAAGAGCTGAAAAAGAGGGCAAATGAGAGTTGGGGTGAGAGAGTATCATTAAATTTTAGGGAGAATAAAAAGATGTTCTGGAAGGAGGTAAATAAAGTGGGTAAGACAAGGGAGCAAATGGGAACTTCAGTGAAGGGCGCAAATGGGGAGGTGATAACAAGTAGTGGTGATGTGAGAAGGAGATGGAGTGAGTATTTTGAAGGTTTGTTGAATGTGTTTGATGATAGAGTGGCAGATATAGGGTGTTTTGGTCGAGGTGGTGTGCAAAGTGAGAGGGTTAGGGAAAATGATTTGGTAAACAGAGAAGAGGTAGTAAAAGCTTTGCGGAAGATGAAAGCCGGCAAGGCAACATGTTTGGATGGTATTGCAGTGGAATTTATTAAAAAAGGGGGTGACTGTATTATTGACTGGTTGGTAAGGTTATTTAATGTATGTATGACTCATGGTGAGGTGCCTGAGGATTGGCGGAATGCGTGCATAGTGCCACTGTACAAAGGCAAAGGGGATAAGAGTGAGTGCTCAAATTACAGAGGTATAAGTTTGTTGAGTATTCCTGGTAAATTATATGGGAGGGTATTGATTGAGAGGGTGAAGGCATGTACAGAGCATCAGATTGGGGAAGAGCAGTGTGGTTTCAGAAGTGGTAGAGGATGTGTGGATCAGGTGTTTGCTTTGAAGAATGTATGTGAGAAATACTTAGAAAAGCAAATGGATTTGTATGTAGCATTTATGGATCTGGAGAAGGCATATGATAGAGTTGATAGAGATGCTCTGTGGAAGGTATTAAGAATATATGGTGTGGAAGGCAAGTTGTTAGAAGCAGTGAAAAGTTTTTATCGAGGATGTAAGGCATGTGTACATGTAGGAAGAGAGGAAAGTGATTGGTTCTCAGTGAATGTAGGTTTGCGGCAGGGGTGTGTGATGTCTCCATGGTTGTTTAATTTGTTTATGGATGGGGTTGTTAGGGAGGTGAATGCAAGAGTTTTGGAAAGAGGGGCAAGTATGAAGTCTGTTGTGGATGAGAGAGCTTGGGAAGTGAGTCAGTTGTTGTTCGCTGATGATACAGCGCTGGTGGCTGATTCATGTGAGAAACTGCAGAAGCTGGTGACTGAGTTTGGTAAAGTGTGTGAAAGAAGAAAGTTAAGAGTAAATGTGAATAAGAGCAAGGTAATTAGGTATAGTAGGGTTGAGGGTCAAGTCAATTGGGAGGTAAGTTTGAATGGAGAAAAACTGGAGGAAGTAAAGTGTTTTAGATATGTGGGGGTGGATCTGGCAGCGGATGGAACCATGGAAGCGGAAGTGGATCATAGGGTGGGGGAGGTGGCGAAAATCCTGGGAGCCTTGAAGAATGTGTGGAAGTCGAGAACATTATCTCGGAAAGCAAAAATGGGTATGTTTGAAGGAATAGTGGTTCCAACAATGTTGTATGGTTGCGAGGCGTGGGCTATGGATAGAGTTGTGTGCAGGAGGATGGATGTGCTGGAAATGAGATGTTTGAGGACAATGTGTGGTGTGAGGTGGTTTGATCGAGTAAGTAACGTAAGGGTAAGAGAGATGTGTGGAAATAAAAAGAGCGTGGTTGAGAGAGCAGAAGAGGGTGTTTTGAAATGGTTTGGGCACATGGAGAGAATGAGTGAGGAAAGATTGACCAAGAGGATATAAGTGTCGGAGGTGGAGGGAACGAGGAGAAGTGGGAGACCAAAATGGAGGTGGAAAGATGGAGTGAAAAAGATTTTGTGTGATCGGGGCCTGAACATGCAGGAGGGTGAAAGGAGGGCAAGGAATAGAGTGAATTGGATCGATGTGGTATACCGGGGTTGACGTACTGTCAGTGGATTGAATCAAGGCATGTGAAGCATCTAGGGTAAACCATGGAAAGCTGTGTAGGTATGTATATTTGCGTGTGTGGACGTATGTATATACATGTGTATGGTGGTGGGTTAGGCCATTTCTTTCGTCTGTTTCCTTGCGCTACTTCACAAACACGGGAGACAGCGACAAAAAAAAAAAAAAGTAGAAAAAAAAAAATGTTACATGGTGGAAAAGAGGGCAAATGAGAGTTGGGGTGAGAGAGTATCATTAGATTTTAGGGAGAATAAAAAGATGTTTTAGAAGGAGGTAAATAAAATGCGAGACAAAAGAACAAATGGGAACATCGGTGCAGGGGGCTCGTGGGGAGGTAATAACAAGTAGTGGTGATGTGAGAAGGAGATGGAGTGAGTATTTTGAAGGTTTGTTGAATGTGTTAGATGATAGAGTGGCAGATATAGGGTGTTTTGGTCGAGGTGGTGTGCGAAGTGAGAGGGTTAGGGAGAATGATTTGGTAAACAGAGATGAGGTAGTAAAAGCTTTGTGGAAGATGAGAGCTGGCAAGGCAGCAGGTTTGGATGGTATTGCAGTGGAATTTATTAAAAAAGGGGTGACTGTGTTGTTGACTGGTTGGTAAAGATAATTAATGTATGTATGACTTATGGTGACGTGCCTAAGGATTGGCGGAATGATGCATAGTGCCATTTTACAAAGGCAAAGGGGATAAAGGTGAGTGCTCAAAGTAAAGAGTGATAAGAGTGTTGAGTATTCCTGGTAAATTATATGGTAGGGTATTGATTGAGAGGGTGAAGGCATGTACAGAGCATCAGATTGGGGAAGAGCAGTGTGGTTTCAAAAGTGGTTGAGGATGTGTGGATCAGGTGTTTACTTTGAAGAATGTATGTGAGAAATACTTAGAAAAGCACATGGATTTGTATGTAGCATTTATGGATCTGGAGGAGGCATATGATAGAGATGCTCTGTGGAAGGTATTAAGAGTATATGGTGTGAGAGGCAAGTTGCTAGAAGCAGTGAAAAGTTTTTATTGAGGATGTAAGGCATGTGTACGAGTAGGAAGAGAGGGAAGTGATTGGTTCTCAGTGAATGTTCATTTGTGGAAGGGGTGCATGATGTCTCCTTGGTTGTTTAATTTGTTTTTGGATGGGGTTGTTAGGGAGGTGAATGCGAGAGTTTTGGAGTGGGCCAAGTATGCTGTTTGTTGTGGATGAGAGAGATTGGGAAGTGAGTCAGTTGTTGTTTGCTGATGATACAGCGCTGGTGGCTGATTTGTGTGAGAAACTGCAGAAGCTGGTGACTGAGTTTGGTAAAGTGTGTGAAAAAAGAAAGCCTAGAGTAAATGTGAATAAGAGCAAGGTTATTAGGTTCAGTAGGGTTGAGGGACGATGTCAATTGGGAGGTAAGTTTGAATGGAGAAAAACTGGAGGAAGTGAAGTGTTTTAGATATGTGGCAGTGGATTTGGCAGGGGATGGAACCATGGAAGCAGAAGTGAATCATAGGGTGGGGGAGGGGGCAAAAGTTCTGCGAGCATTGAAAAATGTGTGGAAGTCAAGAACATTATCTCGGAAAGCAAAAATGGGTATGTTTGAAGGAATAGTAGTTCCAACAATGTTATATGGTTGCGAGGCTTGGGCTTCAGTTAGAGTTGTGCGGAGGAGGGTGGATGTGCTGGAAATGAGATGTTTGAGGACAGTATGTGGTGTGAGGTGGTTTGATCAAGTAAGTAATGAAAGGGTAAGAGAGATGTGTCGTTGAGAGAGCAGAAGAGGGTGCATTGAAATGGTTTGGTCACATGGAAAGAATGAGTGAGGAAAGATTGACAAAAAGGATATATGTGTCTGAGGGGGAGGGAACGAGGAGAAATGGGATACCAAATTGGAGGTGGAAAGATGGAGTGAAAAAGATTTTGAGCAATCGAGGCCTGAACATGCAGGAGGGTGAAAGGTGTGCAAGGAATAGAGTGAATTGGAATGATGTGGTATACTGGGGTCAACATGCTGTCAGTGGATTGAACCAGGGCATGTTAAGCATCTTGGGTAAACCATGGAAAGTTTTGTGGAGCCTGGATGTGGAAAGGGAGCTGTGGTTTCAGTGCATTATACGTGACAGCTAGAGACTGAGTGTGAACGAATGTGGCCTTTGTTGTCTTTTCCTAGTGCTACCTTGCGCACATGCAGGAAGAGGAGGTTGTCATTTCATGTGTGGCAGGGTGGCAATGGGAATGAATAAAGGCAGCAAGTATGAATTATGTACGTGTGTATATATGTATATGTATATGTGTATATATATATATATACATTGAAATGTATAGTTATGTATATGTGCGTGTGTGGATGTGTATGTATATACATGTGTGTGTGGGTGGGTTGGGCCATTCTTTCGTCTGTTTCCTTGTGCTGCCTTCCTAACGCAGGAGACAGTGACAAAGTATAAAAGATAAATATAAAATAGATATGTTACAGGGAAAGGTTAAATGCTTTAGATTTGCCCACTTAGGAAGAGAGAATAGTAAGGGGTGACTTGATCACAACCTTTAAGGTTTTAAAACAATTGATTTGGATAGTGAATAGCTCTTCAAGAGATGTAGGGATAAAGCACTTAGAGCACATAACATGAAATTAGATAAGGAACTTGTTAAAAATGATGTAAAGAAGTGCTTTTATATTATATGAGTGTTGGATGAGTGGATTTCAATAGAATGACTTAAAGTGTGGTTAATGCAGATAAAAGCTCTATAGTGATGTTCAAGTGATAGGGCTGTATGAGTTTGAAACTCCCTCCCTTTACAATACAAATAGATAATAATTACATGTCTAACCAACATTCACTTCCTCTTCAGTTTCTCCTTTTTCTGTGTTCCCATTACTTCTGACATGTATATCCTGTTAGTCATCCTCTATGTATGTCCACACCACTTAAGCACACCCTGTGTAGCTTTGTCATGCATACTGCTTATATTACCACATCAGTCTTGTGCTCTATTAGATATTATTCAGTTAACCTTCTACACACCACATATTGTTCTCAAGCATTTCATTTCCAATGCTTTCACCCTTTTCCATACTATTTTCTTATCTAGGGCCCATAGGTCACATCCTTACAACACTGTCAAGACTACTGTATTATCAAACTTCCCCATCTTTGCACTCACAAACAGTGATCACACACACTCATGCACACATGCACTCTCGCTCTCTCTCTCCTTGACATTTAGAGCAAAACTTCTTGACGTTTATGTAGTAGAGGAGATGTGGAATAATTCTAAAAATGCACTACTCGAGACTAGAAATAAACATTCCATTAATTACAAAGAGAACTTGCAATAATTCAAAACCATCATGGTTGAATAGGAAAATAGATGGACTAATTCGCCAAAAGAAGAAAGCGCATAAGAAATTTAAGTCAATGGGAACCAGTGATAATTGCCAGGAATTGATCAGAATCCAAAGAGAGTGTAAGAAGGTTATAAGACAGAGTAAATGTGACGAAGAAAAAAAGATATCCTTTAAAGTTAAGAATAATCCTAAGGAATTCAAATATATAAATATATCCTTGGGGATAGGGGAGAAAGAATACTTCCCACTCATTCCTCACGTGTCGTAGAAGGTGACTTAAGGGGATGGGAGCGGGGGACTGGAAACCCTCCCCTCCTTGTATTTTAACTTTCTAAAAGGGGAAACAGAAGAAGGAGTCACGCGGGGAGTACACATCCTCCTTGAAGGCTCAGATTGAGGTGTCTAAATGTGTGTGGATGTAACCAAGATGAGAAAAAAAGGAGAGATAGGTAGTGTGTTTGAAGAAAGGAACCTGGATGTTTTGGCTCTGAGTGAAACAAAGCTCAAGGATAAAGGGGAAGAGTGGTTTGGGAATGTCTTGGGAGTAAAGTCAGGTGTTAGTGAGAGGACAAGGAACGAGTAGCACTACTCCCGAAACAGGAGTGATGGGAGTATGTGATAGAGCATAAGAAAGTAAACTCTAGATTGATATGGGTAAAACTGAAAGTGGATGGAGAGAGATGGGTGATTATTGGTGCCTATGCACCTGAGCATGAGAAAAAAGATCATGAGAGGCAAGTGTTTTGGGAGCAGCTGAGAGAGTGTGTTAGTAGTTTTGATGCACGAGACCGGGTTATAGTGATGGGTGATTTGAATGCAAAGGTGAGTAATGTGGCAGGTGAGGGAATAATTAGTGTACATGGGGTGTTCAGTGTTGTGAATGGAAATGGTGAAGAGCTTGTAGATTTATGTGCTGAAAAAGGACTGGTGATTGGTAATACCTAGTTTAAAAAGACGAGATATAGATAAGTATACGCATGTAAGTAGGAGAGATGGCCAGAGAGCGTTATTGAATTACATGTTAACTGATAGGCAAGCGAAAGAGAGACTTTTGGATGTTAATGTGCTAAGAGGTGCAACTGGAGGAATGTCTGATCAATATCTTGTGGAGGCGAAGGTGAAAATTTATAGAGGTTTTCAGAAAGGAAGAGAGAACGTTGGGTTGAAGAGAGTGGTGAGAGTAAGTGAGCTTGAGAAGGAGACTTGTGTGAGGAAGTACCAGGAGAGACTGAGTACAGAATGGAAAAAGGTGAGAACAAAGGACGTAAGGTGAGTGGGGCAGGAATAGGATGTATTTAGGGAAGCAGTGATGGCTTGTGCAAAAGATGCTTGTGGCATGAGAAGCGTGGGAGGTGGGCAGATTAGATGGGATGAAGATGTAAGATTATTAGTGAAAGAGAAGAGAGAGGCATTTGGACGATTTTTGCAGGGAAATAATGCAAATGAGTGGGGGATGTATAAGAGAAAGAGGCAGGAGGTCAAGAGAAAGGTGCAAGAGGTGAAAAAGAGGGCAAATGAGAGTTGGGGTGAGAGTATCATTAAATTTTAGGGAGAATAAAAAGATGATTTGGAAGGAGGTAAATAAAGTGCATAAGACAAGGGAACAAATGGGAACATCAGTGAAGGGAACTAATGGGGAGGTGATAACAAGTAGTGGTGATGTGAAAAGGAGATGGAGTGAGTATTTTGAAGGTTTGCTGAATGTGTTTGACGATAGAGTGGCAGGTATAGGATGTTTTGGTCGAAGTGGTGTGCAAAGTGAGAGGGTTAGGGAGAATGATTTTGTAAACAGAGAGGAGGTAGTAAAAGCTTTGCAGAAGATGAAAGCCGGCAAGGCAGCGGGTTTGGATGGTATTGCAGTGAAATTTATTAAAAAAGGGGGTGACTGTATTGTTGATGGTTGGTAAGGATATTTAATGTATGTATGACTCATGGTGAGGTGCCTGAGGATTGGCGAAATGCTTGCATAGTGCCATTGTACAAAGGCAAAGGGGATAAAAGTGAGTGCTCAAATTACAGAGATATAAGTTTGTTGAGTATTCCTGGGAAATTGTATGGGAGGGTATTGATTGAGAGGGTGAAGGCATGTACAAAGCATCAGATTGGGAAAGAGCAGTGTGGTTTCAGAAGTGGTAGAGGATATGTGGATCAGGTGTTTGCTTTGAAGAATGTATGTGAGAAATGCTTAGAAAAGCAAATGGATTTGTATGTAGCATTCATGGATCTGGAAAAGACATATGATAGAGTTGATAGAGATGCTCTGTGGAAAGTATTAAGAATATATGGTGTGGGGGCAAGTTGTTAGAAGCAGTGAAAAGTTTTTATCGAGGATGTAAGGCATGTGTACGAGTAGGAAGAGAGGAAAGTGATTGGTTCTCAGTGAATGTAGGTTTGCGGCAGGGGTGTGTGATGTCTCCATGGTTGTTAATTTGTTTATGGATGGGGTTGTTAGGGAGTTGAATGCAAGAGTTTTGGAAAGAGGGGCGAGTATGCAGTCTGTTGTGGATGAGAGGGCATGGGAAGCGAGTCAGTTGTTGTTTGCTGATGATACAGAACTGGTGGCTGATTTGGGTGAGAAACTGCAGAAGCTGGTGACTGAGTTTGGTAAAGTGTGTGAAAGAAGAAAGCTGAGAGTAAATGTGAATAAGAGCAAGGTTATTAGGTACAGTCGGGTTGAGGGACAAGTCAATTGGGAGGTAAGTTTGAATGGAGAAAAACTGGAGGAAGTGAAGTGTTTTAGATATGTGGCAGTGGATTTGGCAGGGGATGGAACCATGGAAGTGGAAGTGAATCATAGGGTGGGGGAGGGGCAAAAGTTCTGGGAGTGTTGAAGAATGTGTGGAAGTCGAGAACATTATCTCGGAAAGCAAAAATGGGTATGTTTGAAGGAATAGTGGTTCAAACAATGTTATATGGTTGCGAGGCATGGACTATGGATAGAGTTGTGCGGAAGAGGGTGGATGTGCTGGAAATGAGATGTTTGAGGACAATATGTAGTGTGAGGTGGTTTGATCAAGTAAGTAATGAAAGGGTAAGAGAGATGTATGGTAATAAAAAGAGTGTGGTTGAGAGAGCAGAAGAGGGTGTCTTGAAATGGTTTGGTCACATGGAGAGAATGAGAGAGGAAAGATTGACCAAGAGGATATATGTGTCAAAGGTGGAGGGAACGAGGAGAAGTGGGAGACCAAATTGGAAGTGGAAAGACGGAGTGAAAAAGACTTTGAGTGATCGGGGCCTGAACATGCAGGAGGGTGAAAGGCGTGCAAGGAATAGAGTGAATTGGAACGATGTGGTATATATGGGTCGACGTGCTGTCAATGGATTGAACCAGGGCGTGTGAAGCATATGAGGTAAACCATGGAAAGCTCTGTGGGGCCTGGATGTGGAAAGGGAGCTGTGAAAGAGCTCTGAAGTACTTAGATATAAATACCTGGACCAGTTATATCCTAACACATCCAATGGCCCAGATATCTTAGCTCCACGATCTTTAAAGAAGGTCAGGAGACAGCTGTTATACCCCATAACAAAAATATTCAATAAATATATATTGGATGGTCAGGTGGTAACTGACTGGAAACTAGCAAATGTTACTCTTATATATAGAAAAGGAGACAAAAAGTGTGCCTTGAACTACTGCCCAATTAGCTTTACGTCAATGTTAGGTAAAGTGATGGAAAAAATATGAGATGAAGTTGTCACGTTTCTAGAAGAAAAACAAAATTATATCGGACAACCAACACAGTTTCCACTGTAGAAGATCCTGCCTGATATATTTGCTGGAATTTTTTTAATGTTATTTTCGAATTTGTGCAAAGAATTACTGTCTGATATAGTATATTTACATTTTCAAAAGGTTTTTGATAAAGTACCTTACAAGAGTTTTACACAAAATCAAAGCACACAGAATCAGTGAAGAACTCTGTACATGGATCAGAGACTGGTGTACTGGAAGAAAGTGACATGTAGTATTAGATGGCAAAGTCTCAGATCGGCTAGATGTAACAAGTGGTGTGCCACAGAGGTCAGTCCTTGGCCCAATTCTTTTCATGATATTCATTAATGACGTAGAAATTGATCTCATATCTAAGATCTCCAAATTTGGTGATGATACTAAACACCCTATAGGAGGTAAGAGTTGTAAACATGTGGGACTTTGAAATGATTCAAAGAGATCTTAACTTACTAGGAGAGTGATCAGACAGATGGCAAATGAGGTTTAATGTAGATATGTTAAAACTTATGCACTTTGGAGACAAGAATATACATTATGACTACAAACTATTTGGAAACTGTCTAACTAAAGTTAAATGAAGAAAAGGACCATGGAGTTGTCATTAGCAACAATTTGAAATACCCTAAACAGTGTCAATCTGCAGTTAAAAAAGGTAACCAAATGTTAGGTTTCATAGCCAGGGACATAGATTATAAGACACCAGAAACAATTTCACACTTTATAATTCTTTAGTAAGACCACACCTTGAATATAATGTCCAGTTTTGGTTCCCAAACTATAAAAGAGATGAGGAAAAATTAGAGCAAGTACAAAGACATGCAACAAGATTGATGCCATCCTTAAGAAATCTGGCATACAAAGAGGCTAAAATGATAAGATCTTTTCTCCCTTAAAATATGTAGACTTCATGGCAACTTAATCCAAGTGTTCAAAAATTTGAACAAGTTTGATAAAGTAAACCATGAGCAGCTTTTTGAAATAGAAGAAAATACAGTTGCTAGGACAAATGGAATAAAACTCAAAGCTAAAAGATGTAGTATGGACATGGGAAAAAGCTTTTTTTCCCATAGGTGTGTTGAGCACTGGAATAAGTTAGTCATACGTAGTGAATGCTAAAACTATGAACACTTTCAAAAGTCATTAAGACTTTTTTTTTTTTTTTTTTTTTTTTTTTTTTTTTTTTTTTTACTATCTGCCATATCCCACATTAGCAAGGTAGCGCTAAGAATAGAGGACTGAGCTTTTGAGGGAATATCCTCAATTGGCCCCTCCTCTTTTCCTTCTTTAGGAAAACTAAAAAACAAGAGGGGAGGATTTCCAGCCCCCCACTCCCTTCCCTTTTAGTCTCCTTCTATGACACGCAGGGAATATGTGGGAATGGTAATGGGGACACAAGAAGGCTAATGTACAGCAGCAGGGAGTCAGTGATAGCTTAAAAAAAGTACTGAGCAGAATTCAATTTTTCAAGTTACATTTTTTTTCTTTTTTTTCAGGCAACTCAGTCGTGAACCAATCAGGCCTCCTTTTGTCTCTTTCTCATGTAAACTAACTCTCTCTCTCTCTCTCTCTCTCTCTCTCTCTCTCTCTCTCTCTCTCTCTCTCTCTCTCTCTCTCTCTCTCTCTCTCTCTCTCTCTCTCTCTCTCTCTCTCATGTACTTCCCCTCACTTCCTCTCCTTTTCTGTAAGTTAAGCCCTTACAGCTTCCTTTTCTCTGTGACAGGCAACTTTACTTCATCATCCCATCATTCATTACCCTTTCTCACTTTCCCTCCTTGCATATGCCAATACTGCTTCCACAAAACACTAATTAATCTGATTAGCTCTTAGGATGCTTTTCTGGAAAATGGAACCCCATGAAACAAATCCCTTTAGGGTCATGATCCCATTGCATACATAGAGATGCATTTCTGATGTAAATTTTTACCCATGAGATTTTTACAGTACTGTGCTTGAGGTTCACAGGTTTTGATAAAAACACATTATTACAATAATATATCTTTACTAATGAATGAGTAACATATAAACAGTGTACATTATTTTATCTTGAATGACAGATGTTTGATGAATAGTAATGATTGTAGACGAATGAGTGAGACAGGCCGCATCTCGGTGAGACCCAGTAGGTGGGAGGAAGGTAGGAGGCAGTGGATATCGTACAGCTCTGCTTTGGCTGAAGATAATCCATCTCTGCATTGCTGAAATTATGATTTAGGTGATGATAATTGTGGAGTTAGTGATGGAGGTAATGGTGGTGATGGGATTGTGGTAAGTGAGGAAAAGATATGTCTATCAGTTTCTTCGGTAACACTGGCCACAGCACTGTCAGGCTTCATTGAACTTCTAATGTTTACCCACAGAATTGAGTGTGTTTAGGAAAACTACTGTATCCTGTCAGCAATATACTTTATGTAACATTTTAAAGTATGGAGTGAGAAAGCAGAAAGGTGGGGGTGGGGGTGATAGAGGGGTGAATGGAACTATGTGGTAGCATGCATTGAATGTGTTGCCAAGCACTCTTCACTCGGCCAAGCTTTGCTTAGCTTACCATTTGATTTTCTAACATACTTCTTGAACAAGTCACCTTCATTACTGTTGACTTCATGCTCATCTTGGGAGAAGTATATAAATATATATATATATATATTATTATTTATTATTATACTTTGTTGCTGTCTCCCGCGTTTGCGAGGTAGCGCAAGGAAACAGACGAAAGAAATGGCCCAAACCCCCCCCCCCCCCATACACATGTATATACATACGTCCACACACGCAAATATACATACCTACACAGCTTTCCATGGTTTACCCCAGACGCTTCACATGCCTTGCTTCAATCCACTGACAGCACGTCAACCCCGGTATACCACATTGCTCCAATTCACTCTATTCCTTGCCCTCCTTTCACCCTCCTGCATGTTCAGGCCCCGATCACACAAAATCTTTTTCACTCCATCTTTCCACCTCCAATTTGGTCTCCCTCTTCTCCTTGTTCCCTCCACCTCCGACACATATATCCTCTTGGTCAATCTTTCCTCACTCATCCTCTCCATGTGCCCAAACCACTTCAAAACACCCTCTTCTGCTCTCTCAACCACGCTCTTTTTATTTCCACGCATCTCTCTTACCCTTACGTTACTCACTCGATCAAACCACCTCACACCACACATTGTCCTCAAACATCTCATTTCCAGCACATCCATCCTCCTGCGTACAACTCTATCCATAGCCCACGCCTCGCAACCATACAACATTGTTGGAACCACTATTCCTTCAAACACCCATTTTTGCTTTCCGAGATAATGTTCTCGACTTCCACACATTCTTCAAGGCCCCCAGGATTTTCGCCCCCTCCCCCACCCTATGATCCACTTCCGCTTCCATGGTTCCATCCGCTGCCAGATCCACTCCCAGATATCTAAAACACTTCACTTCCTCCAGTTTCTCTCCATTCAAACTCACCTCCCAATTGACTTGACCCTCAACCCTACTGTACCTAATAACCTTGCTCTTATTCACATTTACTCTTAACTTTCTTCTTCCACACACTTTTCCAAACTCAGTCACCAGCTTCTGCAGTTTCTCACATGAATCAGCCACCAGCGCTGTATCATCAGCGAACAACAACTGACTCACTTCCCAAGCTCTCTCATCCCCAACAGACTTCATACTTGCCCCTCTTTCCAAAACTCTTGCATTCACCTCCCTAACAACCCCATCCATAAACAAATTAAACAACCATGGAGACATCACACACCCCTGCCGCAAACCTACATTCACTGAGAACCAATCACTTTCCTCTCTTCCTACACGTACACATGCCTTACATCCTCGATAAAAACTTTTCACTGCTCCTAACAACTTTCCTCCCACACCATATATTCTTAATACCTTCCACAGAGCATCTCTATCAACTCTATCATATGCCTTCTCCAGATCCATAAATGCTACATACAAATCCATTTGCTTTTCTAAGTATTTCTCACATACATTCTTCAAAGCAAACACCTGATCCACACATCCTCTACCACTTCTGAAACCACACTGCTCTTCCCCAATCTGATGCTCTGTACATGCCTTCACCCTCTCAATCAATACCCTCCCATATAATTTACCAGGAATACTCAACAAACTTATACCTCTGTAATTTGAGCACTCACTCTTATCCCCTTTGCCTTTGTACAATGGCACTATGCACGCATTCCGCCAATCCTCAGGCACCTCACCATGAGTCAAACATACATTAAATAACCTTACCAACCAGTCAACAATACAGTCACCCCCTTTTTTAACAAATTCCGCTGCAATACCATCCAAACCTGCTGCCTTGCCGGCTTTCATCTTCCGCAAAGCTTTCACTACCTCCTCTCTGTTTACCAAATCATTTTCCCTAACCCTCTCACTTTGCACACCACCTCGACCAAAACACCCTATATCTGCCACTCTATCATCAAACACATTCAACAAACCTTCAAAATACTCACTCCATCTCCTTCTCACATCACCACTACTTGTTATCACCTCCCCATTTGCGCCCTTCACTGAAGTTCCCATTTGCTCCCTTGTCTTACGCACTTTATTTACCTCCTTCCAGAACATCTTTTTATTCTCCCTAAAATTTAATGATACTCTCTCACCCCAACTCTCATTTGCCCTTTTTTTCATCTCTTGCACCTTTCTCTTGACCTCCTGTCTCTTTCTTTTATACATCTCCCACTCAATTGCATTTTTTCCCTGCAAAAATCGTCCAAATGCCTCTCTCTTCTCTTTCACTAATACTCTTACTTCTTCATCCCACCACTCACTACCCTTTCTAATCAACCCACCTCCCACTCTTCTCATGCCACAAGCATCTTTTGCGCAATCCATCACTGATTCCCTAAATACATCCCATTCCTCCCCCACTCCCCTTACTTCCATTGTTCTCACCTTTTTCCATTCTGTACTCAGTCTCTCCTGGTACTTCCTCACACAGGTCTCCTTCTCAAGCTCACTTACTCTCACCACCCTCTTCACCCCAACATTCACTCTTCTTTTCTGAAAACCCACACAAATCTTCACCTTAGCCTCCACAAGATAATGATCAGACATCCCTCCAGTTGCACTTCTCAGCACATTAACATCCAAAAGTCTCTCTTTCGCACGCCTGTCAATTAACACGTAATCCAATAATGCTCTCTGGCCATCTCTCCTACTTACATAAGTATACTTATGTATATCTCGCTTTTTAAACCAGGTATTCCCAATCATCAGTCCTTTTTCAGCACATAAATCTACAAGCTCTTCACCATTTCCATTTACAACACTGAACACCCCATGTATACCAATTATTCCCTCAACTGCCACATTACTCACCTTTGCATTCAAATCATCCATCACTATGACCCGGTCTCGTGCATCAAAACCACTAACACACTCATTCAGCTGCTCCCAAAACACTTGCCTCTCTTGATCTTTCTTCTCATGCCCAGGTGTATATGCACCAATAATCACCCACCTCTCTCCATCAACTTTCAGTTTTACCAATATTAATCGAGAATTTACTTTCTTACACTCTATCACATACTCCCACAACTCCTGTTTCAGGAGTATTGCTACTCCTTCCCTTGCTCTTGTCCTCTCACTAACCCCTGACTTTACTCCCCAGACATTCCCAAACCACTCTTCCCCTTTACCCTTGAGCTTCGTTTCACTCAGAGCCAAAACATCCAGGTTCCTTTCCTCAAACATACTACCTATCTCTCCTTTTTTCACATCTTGGTTACATCCACACACATTTAGGCACCCCACTCTGAGCCTTCGAGGAGGATGAGCACTCCCCGCGTGACTCCTTCTTCCGTTTCCCATTTTAGAAAGTTAATACAAGGAGGGGAGGATTTCTGGCCCCCCGCTCCCGTCCCCTCTAGTCGCTTTCTACGACACGCGAGGAATACGTGGGAAGTATTCTTTCACCCCTATCCCCAGGGATAATATACATATATATCTACACATACACATACACACCCATACACATACATACGCACATATACACACACACACACATACATATATATACATATGAGAAATGTAAGAAACAATTTAGAAAACTGAAACTTCTAGCTTGAAATGAATGAAAAAAAAGAATGTCACATAATGGTTCAACCTCTGGCTATGGAAAAAAGGAAATGTATAATATATGTAATAATATATATATATATATATATAATAATGTAATAATATATATATATATATATATATATATATATATATATATATATATATATATATATATATATATGTGTGTGGATCAGGTGTTTGCTTTGAAGAATGTATGTGAGAAATACTTAGAAGAGCAAATGGATTTGTATGTAGCATTTATGGATCTGGAGAAGGCATATGATAGAGTTGATAGAGATGCTCTGTGGAAGGTATTAAGAATATATGGTGTGGGAGGAAAGTTGTTAGAAGCAGTGAAAAGTTTTTATCGAGGATGTAAGGCATGTGTACGTGTAGGAAGAGAGGAAAGTGATTGGTTCTCAGTGAATGTAGGTTTGCGGCAGGGGTGTGTGATGTCTCCATGGTTGTTTAATTTGTTTATGGATGGGGTTGTTAGGGAGGTAAATGCAAGAGTTTTGGAAAGAGGGGCAAGTATGAAGTCTGTTGGGAATGAGAGAGCTTGGGAAGTGAGTCAGTTGTTGTTCGCTGATGATACAGCGCTGGTGGCTGATTCATGTGAGAAACTGCAGAAGCTGGTGACTGAGTTTGGTAAAGTGTGTGGAAGAAGAAAGTTAAGAGTAAATGTGAATAAGAGCAAGGTTATTAGGTACAGTAGGGTTGAGGGTCAAGTCAATTGGAGGTGAGTTTGAATGGAGAAAAACTGGAGGAAGTGAAGTGTTTTAGATATCTGGGAGTGGATCTGGCAGCGGATGGAACCATGGAAGCGGAGGTGGATCATAGGGTGGGGGAGGGGGCGAAAATTCTAGGAGCCTTGAAGAATGTGTGGAAGTCGAGAACATTATCTCGGAAAGCAAAAATGGGTATGTTTGAAGGAATAGTGGTTCCAACAATGTTGTATGGTTGCGAGGCGTGGGCTATGGATAGAGTTGTGCGCAGGAGGATGGATGTGCTGGAAATGAGATGTTTGAGGACAATGTGTGGTGTGAGGTGGTTTGATCGAGTGAGTAACGTAAGGGTAAGAGAGATGTGTGGAAATAAAAAGAGCGTGGTTGAGAGAGCAGAAGAGGGTGTTTTGAAGTGGTTCGGGCACATGGAGAGAATGAGCGAGGAAAGATTGACCAAGAGGATATATGTGTCGGAGGTGGAGGGAACGAGGAGAAGAGGGAGACCAAATTGGAGGTGGAAAGATGGAGTGAAAAAGATTTTGTGTGATCGGGGCCTGAACATGCAGGAGGGTGAAAGGAGGGCAAGGAATAGAGTGAATTGGATCGATGTGGTATACCGGGGTTGACGTGCTGTCAGTGGATTGAATCAAGGCATGTGAAGCGTCTGGGGTAAACCATGGAAAGCTGTGTAGGTATGTATATTTGCGTGTGTGGACGTATGTATATACATGTGTATGGGGGGGGGTTGGGCCATTTCTTTCGTCTGTTTCCTTGCGCTACCTCGCAAATGCGGGAGACAGCGACAAAGTATAATAAAGATATAAAAATATATATATATCTCAGTGCTTGTAATTTACATCCAAGGATAGACTTTTTCTAGGCTTCAGATGCACAAGCAGCTCTAGAACTTGCAGGCTGTCTTCCAAACATAATGGGTAAAAGAGAGTCACATTAATTGTGAAAAATTGGTTAGTCATCAAGAATATGTGCACGGTGTATGCCAAATTTTTTATTGTACTAACAGAAGAGAGCTCTTGGTGCTGATTGGTTGTAAGCTCATGTGTGTACAGCACTCTGATTGGCCAAGTGGGGATAAACAAAGAGAGCTGCTTTCAACATGTTGTGAGTGTTCATACTCATAACTTTTATGGATCTTCATTTTCTTTTCTCGTAGAATTAGAGCTCCAAGATGCAAGCAAGCATGCTATAACAAAACAGTGCTCAGTGGGTTAGCACTAAATGGGATATTAGTGTGCCCTCCATTCCCCACCTACCCACTCTAGCATTGTTTCCTCTCATTTTTTTTATTTTACTTAGTCACTCTTGATATTTCTTCACATGTCTCCTTTCGAAGCTCACTTACTTTCACTTTCCTCTTCTTACCTATTTCCCTCTTCTCTGAAAACCTTTTAAGTTTTAATTTTCCCCTCCATTAGCTGACAATCAGACATCCTCACCAGCTCCATCTCACTACATTCACTGCCAAGAGTCTCTCTTTTGCACACCTATCAAATTTTAGTAATCCAGCAATGTCTGCTTAATATCTTTTCTACTTATCCACATATTTTTTGTGTATGTCCTTCTTTTTTAGCAATGTATTCCCAATCACAAGTCCTGTTTCACTTCACAATTCCTCAAGCATTTCACCATTTCCATTCACCTTAGTACCCCATGACCCCCGGTGATACCCTCATCTGCTGTACCACACCACCCACTCATTGATTTTAATCACCCATCACTGATAGCCAGTCTTGCCTTAAAAATGCTGACACACTCACTCAGCTGCTCCCAAAACACTTCCCTCTCATCATCTATTCTTTTCATGGCCAGGTGCTTAAGCACAAATAATCACACATCTTGTAATTCACTCGTGTTTACCCACATCAATCTAGAGCTCACTTCCCTACGCTTACCTTGCAACTCCTCCTTCAGTGGTAGTGCTAGCCCATTCTTCTTCTTGTCATGTCAAGACATTCGCAGACCATTCCTTATCCTTATCCTTGAGCTTTGTTTGACTTAGAGCTAGAACGCCTGGGTACCTTTCCTCAAACATATTTCCTCTTTCTCCTTTCTTCACGTCTTTGTTACTTTCTCACACATTGAGACACCCAAGCCACAGCCTTTGAGGAGGATTAGCATTTCTCTCTTGGTTATTTCTTCTTTTTCATCTTTTAGAAATTGAAATACAAAAAAGGGATGGTTTCCAGGTCCCTACTCCTACCCCTCTAAGTCACCTTCTGTGACATGCAAGGAATATGTGGGTAATATTTTTTTCTCCTCTCTACTGTTTGGGTGGCCCTCCTTGAAGGGAATTGGACTTAACCCTGTTTCCAGGAATGTAACTCCTGTGATTAACTTGAAAATGATGCATGGTAGAAATAGTACAGTAATAGTGCAATGCATTATCAGACCATACAGGAAAGTCAACTATGCAGTGAGACATCCACATTGCAAACTTTCTCTATCAGGTAAACAGAATATAGTCACACACGAACATACATATATGTACACATACATAGGAATAAAGATGTGGTACCTATATAAATGGTGAAGTGTTGGGACAGCATTAATGTAAAACTCTCCCCGTTAAACACAAATTGTAATGACAAATAGTATTCACACACCAGGAGACAGTTTGTCTGATGTTGAATATTAGAATAGGTTTCAAGTTTATGGATTAGGAAATATCTAGCACGCTGTTATTATGCATATGATTCTCATATATGGTCACCACACCTAAAGAAACACAAAGAACTAATAGAGGTCCACAGGATGACAACAAAAACTGGTACCAGAATGAAGAGAGGTAAGTTATAGGGAAAAGCTAGAGGCTTTAAATTTGCTCACCTTGAAAGAGGGAAGAGTGAGGGTTGATGTAATCGTAATCTTAAAGTTATTAAAGCACATTGATGATGTGCACAGGGCACAGTTCTTTGAATGTTGTAAGCTTGGAGCAGCCATAGGACATAAGTAATAAACTTGTTAAAAGAGATGTAATGAAGTACTTTTATATTATGTGTGGCAGATAAATAGAATATTATGACTGTGAGGACATGTAGATGCCATACATCAATTTAAGATGTATGGTAGTAAAGAATGGTTAAGAGACAAAACCTCAGAAGTGTAAAACTCCCTCCCCATACAAGAACAATAGGTAATTATATACATACTGCTGCCATTCACCACCATTCTCATTTGCTTTCCTCCCTTTCTCTCACTTGGCTCGAAATATAGAATCTTTTTATGTTTTTTTTAATGTTTTATTACTCAGCTACAAGTAATGTATAGTAAAATAGTACCATACTAGTAAAAAGCATTCATCTGCTCACACTGGCACTAAGTGCCAGAAAAAGAAAGAAGGGGGGTTTATTCAAGATTCTGAATTGTTACGAAAAATTTAATCGCTCTGATTAATGAAATTTTTATTTATTGTTTATTATATCAGTTTCAGTAAATGAGCTGCTATGTGAACAGTATGATTTATCTCATTAAGATATGATATTTGCATAAGGTATGTGGCATTATTCTCTAGAATTTTTACAGAATGTTAAGATGACTATATTTCTTGGCTGTATACTGACAAAAAGCGTTCATGTCTTTTTAGGAGGCCACAAGATGCGTTACCCAACGTGTTATGTATTAGTGACAGACATGGATGATTACCTGATGGCTGGTCGAGGTGGGAACGTTGTAAATTTAGGACAGATGGCTCCAGGAAACCTTAAGGGTGGGCTGACAAATGAAGGCACTTCAGAGTCTACTGATGGGTCAAACCTCCCTACGCATAATTCGCCCTTCACAGCATCAACTCATACCTTATTATCCTCGGAGTATCTAAGTTCTGGCGGAAGAGGATTAGGGTGGTCTCGAGGAATGTGTGAACGTGTTTGGCAAGATGTAGTACAATGCCCAGGTCAGCAGCCTCCTGTGCAGCATGATGGACTCACACCAGAAGGGACGTTAACCCCTGCAGAAATTGCTGGTCAGTGGGACTTCTCTGACCCAGCAACAAAGATCAGCTGTTCCTGTGCCAAGTATGATGATATTGTTTTTGTAATATTTTAAGATGCTACTTGTATTTTTTTTGAATGGAGTTTAATTAAGGAATTTAGGTCCAGAATTTTAAACTTAAAAGTTTAACTTTAATTTTTGCTTTATTTTGTGCAAGAAGTCTTTGATAAATGGATGTCTTTATGTAGTTTAGAGATTATTGCATGATATAGATGGAAATTATTTGTATATATTCAGACTTTCACTTTTAATTTTGATTTAGATATTAAATTTCCTTATTCCCATTGCATGTAGCATGATAGTAAATATAGTATTTTGTTGCCAGTTTGTATGAGCCCCACTATTTCTTCAGTAGGATTAATTCTTTACCGTAAATCATAAGAAAAGATCTAGTTATAACCAGAAAATTATATATAACTCTCTATACCTTTTCTCCAGGGAGAAATTTTTGGAGTTTGAAATGTTTTGAAACTTCTTTTCAGCTATGTACTAGAAATCTCTGTAAGATTAGATTTTTGCAAGAATGCTTGTGATGAAAGTGATTTATATGACTGGAAGGATGCAATGATTAGCTAATATTTAAAGTGTAGTAGATTGTAAATGTAGGAAAGGCTGATCTTAGAAATATAAGAATAGCAAATTATCCATAAGCAGAGACTGTATGGAAAATTTTGTGTTAATTGTATTTTGTTGTGTGCTTTGACACACAACAGTAGGGAAAAGTATATACAGGAGGGAAAAGTGTATACAGTAAACAGCTTCTTATCCCGCCTCTAGATAGCAGACTGGTCTATTCATCTAACTTATCCAATATAAGGCAAGATGGGTTCATTTTCATTTATTGGATCTTTGAATATAATGAGTCTGTCACCAGGGGAATTATGTTCATTTTGTGCATTGTTGCTTTGGTTAGTGAATTGCATTCTCCTTTATTAGTAATTTTTATTTGTGATACTAAAGAAAATAAATTTTTCCGATGTATACGTGTGAAGATGATAGGGTGGTAACTGCTTTGGCAAGTAATCCAAAATAAAAAGAAAATGTGTATTTCATAGTACCGAATTGAAAATTGATATCTTTAAATGTGCTGAACATGGTACCTTTAGAGTGAAGATATGCTATGATTATAACACTGGTGAAGCAGCTGTTGCAGAGAAGACTTCAACACCTTTGCATAATCCAAATCAGTACCAACAGGATGGACTGTAGCATTTCTTTTGAAGTGTGAAACCCATAGAACTAATGGTAAAGTAATATCATTACAAGTAATGTGTTAGTGTAGTTACAGTACTGCTACAGTGTAAGGAGCAGTTGCTTGATTTGATAGTAACACATTTTTAGGAACTCACCATCTAGATATCTTCTCTTTTTTGTATGTGTGACCATCTGCAGATTCCATTAGATTTGGATAACAAGTTGTTTACTGTGATATACTTTCATCCAGGATATTGGTGAATGACTGGATGATTAATTTACTGCTCAGTGGGCTAGGAGACTATAATGGTATTGCTGTTAATTTTCTTTATGGGGCAAACCTCAAAGACGCCTACAACATATTTAAGCAAGAGGCACAAAAAGTCCTCTGAGTGCTCACCTCCTTCCCAGTGACTGAGCCAGTGCTAAATCTTTACTTAAATTGCTTGAATCCATCAGTTCAGACACTTGTTGACATAGCTAACTAGCAGTTAACCTAAACCCCTTTAGCAGTAACACATCCAGCCACAAGCAAAGGCCAACATTTCAGGTAAAATAAATCAGCTTCTGTGATGTTGAGGAAATGTCATGCAGCAGTCATATGATGAAATGGGGAGGATATGTTCTGAGGTTTTGTTTAAGTCATTATGCATATTACTTTGTCTTGGATGATGCTTGCACCTTTGAATAAGAAGTCCTACAAGTGTTTATGAAAAAATCGCCTACCACTAGTTTTTCACGGAATTTTTCAGTTGGAGAATCTTCCCATTCAAAATTTACAAAGGTAAAGAATAGAAGGATAATGGCTACAAAAGTGTGAAAGCTTCATAAGCACCTGAAACTGCACATCCTGTGCAACTTTTTCAAATTACATATTTCTTGTCCTTTACAGGCTTGGCACATTCTTCAAACATCAATGCAGTTGTTGTGACAGTTTATTCCTCTTGTGTTGAGAATAATGAAACTAATTTCATTGTAGATTCACATATTTTGCAGTTCACGTAGCCATAGCTTAGTGCAATGGTGACTAAGTAGTTTTTTCTAGTTGTTTAAGGAGCCTTTGACAACTCAGGTTGCATAAAAGATAAGCACAGTAAGAAAATGGCTTTAACTTTTGTGTAATGTCTGAAAGCCTTTCAAGGCTCTGTTTCCTTGTGCTACCTCACTAACACGGGAGACAGCAACAAAGTATAATATATATAATATATATGATATATATATATATATATATATATATATATATATATATATATATATATTTTTTTTTTTTTTTTTTCCCAAAAGAAGGAACAGAGAATTGGGCCAGGTGAGGGTATTCCCTCAAGGCCCAGTCCTCTGTTCTCAACGCTACCTCGCTAATGCGGGAAATGGCGAATAGTTTGAAAGAAAAGATATATATATATATATATATATATATATATATATATATATATATATATATATATATTTTTTTTTCGCTGTCTCCTGCGTTTGCGAGGTAGCGCAAGGAAACAGACGAAAGAAATGGCCCAACCCACCCCCATACACATGTATATACATACGTCCACACACACAAATGTACATACCTACACAGCTTTCCATGGTTTACCCCAGATGCTTCACATGCCCTGATTCAATCCATTGACAGCACGTCAACCCCGGTATACTACATCGATCCAATTCACTCTATTCCTTGCCCTCCTTTCACCCTCCTGCATGTTCAGGCCCCGATCACACAAAATCTTTTTCACTCCATCTTTCCACCTCCAATTTGGTCTCCCACTTCTCCTCGTTCCCTCCACCTCCGACACATATATCCTCTTGGTCAATCATTCCTCACTCATTCTCTCCATGTGCCCAAACCATTTCAAAACACCCTCTTCTGCTCTCTCAACCACGCTCTTTTTATTTCCACACATCTCTCTTACCCTTACGTTACTTACTCGATCAAACCACCTCACACCACACATTGTCCTCAAACATCTCATTTCCAGCACATCCATCCTCCTGCACACAACTCTATCCATAGCCCACGCCTCGCAACCATACAACATTGTTGGAACCACTATTCCTTCAAATATACCCATTTTTGCTTTCCGAGATAATGTTCTCGACTTCCACACATTCTTCAAGGCTCCCAGAATTTTCGCCCCCTCCCCCACCCTATGATCCACTTCCGCTTCCATGGTTCCATCCGCTGCCAGATCCACTCCCACATATCTAAAACACTTTACTTCTTCCAGTTTTTCTCCATTCAAACTTACCTCCCAATTGACTTGACCCTCAACCCTACTGTACCTAATAACCTTGCTCTTATTCACATTCACTCTTAACTTTCTTCTTTCACACACTTTACCAAACTCAGTCACCAGCTTCTGCAGTTTCTCACATGAATCAGCCACCAGCGCTGTATCATCAGCGAACAACAACTGACTCACTTCCCAAGCTCTCTCATCCACAACAGACTTCATACTTGCCCCTCTTTCCAAAACTCTTGCATTCACCTCCCTAACAACCCCATCCATAAACAAATTAAACAACCATGGAGACATCACACACCCCTGCCACAAACCTACATTCACTGAGAACCAATCACTTTCCTCTCTTCCTACACGTACACATGCCTTACATCCTCGATAAAAACTTTTCACTGCTTCTAACAACTTGCCTCCCACACCATATATTTTTAATACCTTCCACAGAGCATCTCTATCAACTCTATCATATGCCTTCTCCAGATCCATAAATGCTACATACAAATCCATTTGCTTTTCTAAGTATTTCTCACATTCTTCAAAGCAAACACCTGATCCACACATCCTCTACCACTTCTGAAACCACACTGCTCTTCCCCAATCTGATGCTCTGTACATGCCTTCACCCTCTCAATCAATACCCTCCCATATAATTTACCAGGAATACTCAACAAACTTATACCTCTGTAATTTGAGCACTCACTCTTATCCCCTTTGCCTTTTGTACAATGGCACTATGCACGCATTCCGCCAATCCTCAGGCACCTCACCATGAGTCATACATACATTGAATAACCTTACCAACCAGTCAACAATACAGTCACCCCCTTTTTTAATAAATTCCACTGCAATACCATCCAAACCTGCTGCCTTGCCGACTTTCATCTTCTGCAAAGATTTTACTACCTCTTCTCTGTTTACCAAATCATTTTCGCTAACCCTCTCACTTTGCACACCACCTCGACCAAAACACCCTATATCTGCCACTCTATCATCAAACACCTTCAACAAACCTTCAAAATACTCACTCCATCTCCTTCTCACATCACCACTACTTGTTATCACCTCCCCATTTGCGCCCTTCACTGAAGTTCCCATTTGCTCCCTTGTCTTACGCACTTTATTTACCTCCTTCCAGAACATCTTTTTATTCTCCCTAAAATTTAATGATACTCTCTCACCCCAACTCTCATTTGCCCTCTTTTTCACCTCTTGCACCTTTCTCTTGACCTCCTGTCTCTTTCTTTTATACATCTCCCTCTCAATTGCATTTTTTCCCTGCAAAAATCGTCCAAATGCCTCTCTCTTCTCTTTCACTAATAATCTTACTTCTTCATCCCACCACTCACTACCCTTTCTAATCAACCCACCTCCCACTCTTCTCATGCCACAAGCATCTTTTGCGCAATCCATCACTGATTCCCTAAATACATCCCATTCCTCCCCCACTCCCCTTACTTCCATTGTTCTCACCTTTTTCCATTATTGTTATTATTATTATTTTGCTTTGTCGCTGTCTCCCGCGTTTGCGAGGTAGCGCAAGGAAACAGACAAAAGAAATGGCCCAACCCACCCCCATACACATGTATATACATACACGTCCACACACGCAAATATACATACCCATACATCTCAATGTACACATATATACACACACAGACACATACATATATACACATGCACACAATTCACACTGTCTGCCTTTATTCATTCCTATCGCCACCTAGCCACACAAGGAATAACATCCCCCTCCCTCTTCATGTGTGCGAGGTAGTGCTAGGAAAAGACAACAAAGGCCTCATTCATTCACACTCAGTCTCTAGCTGTCATGCAGTATTGCCCGAAACCGCAGCTCCCTTTCCACATCCGGGCCCCACAGAACTTTCCATGGTTTATCCCAGATGCTTCACATGCCTTGGTTCAATCCATTGACAGCACGTCAACCCCGGTATACCACATGGATCCAATTCACTCTATTCCTTGCCTTCCTTTCACCTTCCTGCATGTTCAGGCCCCTGATCACTCAAAATCTTTTTCACTCCATCTTTCCACCTCCAACTTGGTCTCCCACTTCTCGTTCCCTCCACCTCCGACACATATACCCTCTTGGTCAATCTTTCCTCACTCATTCTCTCCATGTGCCCAAACCATTTCAAAACACCCTCTTCTGCTCTCTCAACCATGCTCTTTTTATTTCCACACATCTCTCTTACCCATACATTACTTACTCGATCAAACCACCTCACACCACATATTGTCCTCAAACATCTCATTTCCAGCACATCCACCCTCCTGCGCACAACTCTATCCATAGCCCATGCCTCGCAACCATACAAAATTGTTGGAACCACTATTCCTTCAAACATACCCATTTTTACTTTCAGAGATAATGTTCTGGACTTCCACACATTCTTCAAGGCTCCCAGGATTTTTGCCCCCTCCCCCACCCTATGATTCACTTCCGCTTCCATGGTTCCATCCGCTGCCAGATCCACTTCCAGATATCCAAAACACTTTACTTTCCAGTTTTTCTCGATTCAAACTTACCTCCCAATTGATTTGACCCTCAACCTTACTGTACCTAATAACCTTGCTCTTATTCACATCCAAAAGTCTCTCTTTCACGTGCCTATCAATTAACACGTAATGATGTAATATCTTATTTATTAAGACATTGTGACACACGACCCCATGGACTTGAAGCCTTACGCAAGTGTAGAACTTAAAAATGCAGCATCTCTAATAAAAGTTTGGTCCACGTCTAATCAATTAATGTTACTGGACTCCACCTGCATATGATTACACTGTGAATGAAGTCATTTTTGGTGTGGCTGTATCATCATCAGTTATATATATATGTATAAGTTGATGCAGCCCTACTTTGTCTATTTCTGGCACTACCTTGCCAAAGCAGGAAAGAGTGATGAAGTCTGAAAAAAACTGTAACTACAAATTTTCTGGTTACAAAGTGAGCTAGTTGACTTTTCCTGTGTGTTTGTATCTGCAAAATTTGGTATACAGGGCCATCGTAAATCAGGGGACAGATGTATAGTATTACTCATTGAGGATGAACACAGTATTTAATGACTGAGGGTTTGGAGATTTAGGTTTTTATAGATGTCCCATGATTCCTTCTCCAAGAGCTCCTGCAGCTTGAAGGCTGTACTTCCCAAGAGCAGGGAAATGATGAGCTTCTTTGGGGTGTGAATTTACTTGATAACGCTGTAGTCCCTTTTCATAACTGATGATGATACAGCCACACCAAAAATGACTTCATTCACAGTGTAATCATATGCAGGTGGAGTCCAGTAACTTTAATTGATTAGATGTGGACCAAACTTTTATTAGAGATGCTGCATTTTTAAGTTCTACACTTGCGTAAGGCTTCAAGTCCATGGGGTCATGTGTCACAATGTCTTATTAAATATAACTAAATCATTATGTGTTAATTGATAGGCACGTGAAAGAGGGATTTTTGGATGTTAATGTGCTGAGGGGGGCAACTGGAGGGATGTCTGATCATTATCTTGTGGAGGTGAAGGTGAAGATATGTAGAGGTTTTCAGAAAAGGAGAGAGAATGTTGAGGTGAAGAGAGTGGTGAGAGTAAGTGAGCTTGGAAAGGAGACTTGTGCGAGGAAGTACCAGGAGAGATTGTGTGGAGAATGGAAAAAGGTGAGAGCAAATGACGTAAGGGGAGTGGGGAAGGAATGGGATGTATTTAGGGAAGTAGTGATGGCTTGCGCAAAAGATGCCTTTGGGATGAGAAAGGTGGGAGGCGGGCGGATTAGAAAGGGTAGTGAGTGGTGGGATGAAGAAGTAAGATTGTTTGTGAAAGAGAAGAGAGAGGCATTTGGATAATTTTTGCAGGGAAATAGTGCAAATGACTGGGAGATGTATGAAAGAGAGGCAAGAGGTCAAGAGAAAGTTGCAAGAGGTGAAAAAGAGGGCAAATGAGAGTTGGGGGTGAGAGAGTATCATTAAATTTTAGGGAGAATAAAGAGATGTTTTGGTAGGAGGTAAATAAAGTGCATAAGACAAGACAACAATGGGAACATCGGTGAAGGGGACAAATGGGGAGGTAATAACAAGTAGTGGTGAAGTGAGAAGGAGACGAGTGAGTATTTTGAAGGTTTGTTGAATGTGTGTGATGATAGAGTGGTAGATATAGGGTGTGCGAAGTGAGAGGGTCAAGGAGAATGATTTGGTAAACAGAGAAGAGTAGGGGGTGACTGTGTTGTCAACTGGTTGGTGAGGAAATTCAGTGTATACATGGTTCATGGTGAAGTGCCTGAGGATTGGCAGAATGCATGCATAGTGCCATTGTACAAAGGCAAAGGGGATAAAGGTGAGTGTTCAAATTACAAAGGTATAAGTTTGTTGAGTATCCCTAGGAAATTATATTGGAGGGTACTGATTGAGAGGGTGAAGGCATGTACAGAGCATCAGATTGGTGAAGAGCAGTATGGTTTCAGAAGTGGTAGAGGATGTGTGGATCAGGTGTTTGCTTTGAAGAGAGTATGTGAGAAATACTTAGAAAAAACAGATGGATTTGTATGTAGCATTTATGGATCTGGAGAAGGCATATGATTGAGTTGATAGAGATACTCTCTGGAAGGTATTAAGAATATATGGTGTGGGAGGTAAATTGCTTGAAGGAGTGAAAATTTTTATTTAGGATATAAGGCATGTGTACAAGTAAGGAGAGAGGAAAGTGATTGTTTCCCAGTGAATGTCGGTTTGTGGCAGGGGTGCGTGATGTCTCCATATTGTTCAGTTTGTATATTGATGGGGTTGCTAGGGAGGTGAATGCAAGAGTTTTGGAGAGAAGGGCCAGTATGCAGTCTGTTGTGGATGAGAGGGCTTGGGAAGTAAGTCAGTTGTTGTTCGCTGATGATACAGTGCTGGTGGCTGATTCATGTGAGAAACTGCAGAAGTTGGTGACTGAGTTTGGTAAAGTGTGTGAAAGGAGAAAGCTGAAAGTAAATGTGAACAAGAGCAAGGTTATTAGGTTCAGTAGGGTTGAGGAAGAAGTTAATTGGGAGGTAGTTTGAATGGAGAATAACTGGAGGAGGTGAAGTGTTTTAGATATCTGGGAGTGGATTTGGCTGCGGATGGAACCATGGAAGCGGAAGTGAGTCACGGGGTTGGGGAGTGGGCATAGGTTCTGGGAGTGTTGAAGAATGTGTGGAAGGCGAGAACATTATCTCGGAAAGCAAAAATGGGTATGTTTGAAGGAATAGTGGTTCCAACGATGTTATATGGTTGTGAGGCATGGTCTATAGATAGGGTTGTGCGGAGGAGGGTGGATGTGTTTGAAATGAGATTTTTCAGGACAATATGTGTTGTGAGGTGGTTTGATTAAGTAATTAATGGAAGGGTAAGAGAGATGTGTGTTAATAAAAAGACTATTGTTGAGAGAGCAGAAGAGGGTGTATTGAAATGGTTTTGTCACATGGAGAGAAAGAGTGAGGAAAGATTGACAAAGAGGATATGTGTGTCAGAGGTGGAGGGAATGAGAAGTGGGAGACCAAATTGGAGGTGGAAGGATGGAGTGAAGAAGATTTTAAGCAATCGGGGCCTGAACATACAGGAGGGTGAAAGGCATGCAAAGAATAGATTGAATTGGAATGATGTGGTATACCAGGGTTGATGTGCCGTCAGTGGATTGAACCGGGGCATGTGAAGCATCTTGGGTAAATCATGTAAAGTTAAGTGGGGCCTGGATGTGGAAAGGGAGCTGTGGTTTCGATGCATTGCACATGACAGCTAGAGACTTATTGTGAACAAATGTGGCCCTTGTTGTCTTTTCCTAGCACCACCTTGCGTGCACGCGGGGGTGTGGCGGGGTGGCGGCGAAAATGAATGAAGGCACCGTTTATGAATATGTACATGTGTATATATGTATATGCCTGAGTATGTATGTGTATGTATACATTGAGATGTATAGGTATGTATATGTGCGTGTGCGGACGTGTGTGTATATACATGTGTATGTGGGTGGGTTGGGCCATTCTTTCGTCTGTTTCCTTGCGCTATCTCGCTAATGCGGGAGACAGCGACGAAGTATGATAAATATGAATAGATAGAAGGGAAAGTGAGCCAACATTTCGCTGTGGGGCATGCGGGTCAAGTTTTAAAGTTAGCTTAGGAGAGTTGATAATTTGGATTGCTTTCAAATGAACCCTGTCAAGTAAGGATGCAGAGCTAGAGCCATCCCAGATGCAAGAGAAGTCCCCCATGCAAGAAGGACAAATCAGTCATTTGTATAAACAGAGCATCTCTTCAGAAGAAAAGAATTTCGACATCTGAATATGACTTCCCGTTTCTTAGAGGCATACTCTGCTATTTCCTTGATTTGAGGCCTCCAAGATAGAGTGGATATGAGGGGAATCTCAAGTATGTTCATTGAGTCATGAAGTGGAAATACAGAACAGTCAGAGGCGAGAGGAAAGTTTTGAGGAGTTTTTGGTAGAAATGGGTAGACATGGAGGAATTAAACTCAGCCAGATTTCGTTTACCCCACTGAGATATCTTGTCCAAGTCTGAGTTTACTATGGTTGTGTTGAAATGAGATTTAGATTGAGTGTGAGAAGAAGGAGCAGAATTGAAGGAAGTAGAGGAATGCAGTGTTGAGTCATCAGTATATGGGTGCATTTCATTTGGTTTTGCAGAAAAAAGGATTTTGTTGATAGGAGAAAAAGCGGAAAAGGCAGGACAGAACCATGAGGGACACTGTTGTTGATGGAGAAATGTGGCGAGGAGATGCTGTTGTTGATGGAGATAGGTGGAGAGGAGACGCTGATCCATCAACCACTGTGAAGACGTATTGGTCAGAGAGGAAGTTAGATATGAGGGAGGGAAGCCATAAGATGGGTATTTAGAGTCAAAGGCTTTGGGTATATTATTAAACTCAGCCAGATTTCGTTTACCCCACTGAGATATCTTGTCCAAGTCTGAGTTTACTAAGGTTGTGTTGAAATGAGATTTAGATTGAGTGTGAGAAGAAGGAGCAGAATTGAAGGAAGTAGAGGAATGCAGTGTTGAGTCATCAGTATATGGGTGCATTTCATTTGGTTTTGCAGAAAAAAGGATTTTGTTGATAGGAGAAAAAGCGGAAAAGGCAGGACAGAACCATGAGGGACACTGTTGTTGATGGTGAAATGTGACGAGGAGATGCTGTTGTTGATGGAGATAGGTGGAGAGGAGACGCTGATCCATCAACCACTGTGAAGACACATTGGTCAGAGAGGAAGTTAGATATGAGGGAGGGAAGCCATAAGAGGGGTATTTAGAGTCAAAGGCTTTGGGTATATTAAAAACAGCTACATAAGATTCCTCAAAATCTTTCAGGGATGATGACCAGACATTATTAGGATAGGAGAGAACATTAGCAGCGGACCTTGGCTTATGGAAGCTATTCTTGTAATCAGAGAGAAGATTGTTAGATATAAGATGTCTGAGGATATGGAAGTTGAGGATGGATTGAAAGACTTCAAAGATGGTAAATGTCAAAGCAACAGGACGATGGTGAGAAGGGTTAGAACGGTCACCCTCTTGAGGGATGGGATTGACCAATGCATGCATTGGAGGAGAAGGGACAGTTTTGGTTTTTAAATGGAAATGGAACAAATGAGCAAGCACAGAGGCACACTTTTTCAGTACATGGGATGTATGCCTTCAGAACCATAAACCTTGCTAACATTCAGAGTGAGAAGCACTTTTTGGACAGTTCAAAAAGAGATCAAAGGAAGGGGCATAGGATTAGTAATAGGAGCATCATGGGATGAAGGAATGTTAGTCATCCAAGGTGGAGAAGAAACGAGAACCCAGTAGGGTTGCTTTGTCGACGGGAGAGACAGCTATAATGATAATGATAGTAATAATGGGAGCGATGAAAAATGTGTGGAGGGAACGTTATCTCAGAGAGCAAAAATGAGTATGTTTGAAGGAATAGGAGCTCCAACAATATTATATGGTTGCAAGTCATAGGTCATAGATAGGGTTGTACAGCGAAGGGAGGATGTGTTGGAAATGAAATGTTTGAGGACAGTATGTGGTGTGAGGTGCTTTGATCAAGTAAATAATGAAAGGATAAGAGAGATGTGTGGAAATAAAAAGAGTGTGGTTGAGAGAGCAGAATAAGGTGTGTTGACATGGTTTGGACGTATTGAGAGAATGAGTGAGGAAAGATTGACAAAGAGGACACATGTATCAGAGGTTGAGGGAACAAGGAGAAGCAGGAGACCAAATTGGAGGTGGAAGGATGGAGTGAAAAGGGTTTTGAGCGATCAGGGCCTGAACTTACAGGAGGGTGAGAGGCATGTAAGGAATAGAGTGAATTGGAACGATGTGTTATACCGGAATCAACGCACTGTCACTGGACAGAACCAGGGCATGTGAAGTGTCTTAGGCAAACCATGGAAAGGTGTGTGGGGCCTGGATATGGATAGGGAGCTGTGGTTTCGGTGCACTACGCATGACAGCTAGAGACTGACTGTGAATGAATGTGGCTTTTTTGTCTGTTCCTGGTCCTGCCTCGCTGGAGGGGTGCAGGGGGATGCTATTTCGTGTGTGGTGGGGTGGCGACAAGAATGGATGAAGGCAGCAAGTATGGATATGTACATGTGTATATATGTATATGTCTGTGTATGTATATGTCTGTATACATTGAAATGTTTATGTGTGTATATGTGCATGTATGGGCATTTATTTTATACATGTGTATGTGATTGGGTTGGGCCATTCTTTCGTCTGTTTCCTTGCGCTACCTCGCTAACGCGGGAGACAGCGACAGTATTATAAATAAATAGATATAATGATGATGATGATGATGACGACGATGATAATACAACAACAGCAGCATCTCTTTACTTTCTCATTGACATTCTAGATGCCACTCATCTATCCAACATTACAAGACTTTCTGTATGCTACCCATCCATCCAGCATTACAAACACTGATTCATATATTACAAGACCCCTCATTCCTGATATGTGGTTCCATAATAAGATGCTGATCACCCCTTTTACCCTTAAAATTAAGAGGCATGATAAGTGTGAATGCAAAAAGAGATGCCTTGAACATTTGGGGTCCTACACAATCATGTCTTAACATATAGAGCAACCTTTATGGTGGCTCAGGTATTAATGGGAGGGAGCAGTAGAGTGTTATCCCCTTTCGTGACCACTGAAAATTTAAGGTGCATTCCTATGGCTTCACTATGACCACATTCCAGGGGTAGTGGATGGGATATTACTTGAGTTAGCTGGGATATTGGCAGGGGCCAACATACTATCACCTGAGCCCTCCCTCTCGCTGTCACCAGAGTCACACAAGAAAGTATAGTCATAGGAATGTACTGTAAGTTTTCAGGGCTTATGGGAAGGGCCATTACTTTACTACCTGTGCCCCCTCCTCATTGGAAGCAGTGGCACTATATATGTCACTGAATGTGTTAAATAGCTTAGGGTCCCCAATTTTCAAGGTATTCTCTCATTTTGTATACAAACTTATTGAACCTGTTTATTTTGAGAGTAATATGGTTGTTCAGCATCTTATTATGGAATTGCATATTGGGTATGAGGGGTCTTATGATATGCTGATTCACCGTTTGGACTTTTGGATAGATGGGTGGCATATAGAGTGCTGATAAGAAAGTATAAGTCATTGTTGTTGATGTATTATTATTATTATTTAGTAGTAGTAATATATGTGATATCCCATGACTGGGTGAATAGTTATGAGCCACACTTATACCATAGACAGGGCATAAAGAGTTTTACATATTTTCAGAGTTTAATTTCTCAGTGTCGTGTATTCAAAGAAAGGTAAATGAAGGCCTTTGTACACAGTATATCAAGACTAGGTAACCACTTATGTGATCGTACAGGTGTTACTGGACTTCTGTTTGAGATTACACTGCAAGTGAGGAATCACCTCTGGGGAGGCTGCATCAATGGAAGGAGAGTCTTCAAAAAACTTCTCACTCCAAAGGAGTTCATATTTCCCTACTGCTGGAAGTGGCACAGCCTTGGGCCAAGGGAGCCTATGAAAACTATGGGGAGTAGGTGAGGAACTGAAGGTATTTAGGGAAGCATGCATAAGGTGGGAAGAGGATAAAAAGTAGTGAGTGGTGAGATAGCAAAGTAAAATTGATAGTGAAAGAGAAAAGAGAGGTATGTGGGTAGTACTTGCAGGGAAGGAGTGCCAGTGATTGGGAGATAGTTAAAAGAAATTGGCTGGAGGTCAAGAGGAAGGCACAGGGTTTGAAAAAGAGGGCAAATGAGAGTTGGAGTGAACAAGTATCAGTAAACTTTCAGGAGAATATATGCATAAAACAAGAGAACAAATGGGAATAGAGATGGAAGGGGCAAATGGGGAAGTGGTAACAGGTAGTGATGGAGTGAATATTTTCAAGGATTGCCGAATGGGTATGTTGATGTGTTGGCAGATGTAGGGTGTTTGGGTCAGATTGGTATGTGAAGTGATTGTTTAGTTTGGATTTTCCATATATATATAGATCATGATGGGATGCCTGAGGGTGGATGGAATGCATTTTTGATGCCTTTGCATAAAGGTAGTGGTAACAAAGGTGAATGCTCAGATTCTACAGAGCTATAAGGGTGAGAGGCATGAGTGTAAGTAGGGAGAGAGGAGAGTGGGTGGTTCCAGGTTAAGATAGCATATGGCAGTGGTGTGTGTGTCACCATGGTTGTGGGGTGGTGAGGGAAGTGAGTACAGGATTTCTTGGAGAGAGGGATGACCATGCAGTCTGTAGGGAATGAGAGGGCTTGGGAGGTGATTCAGTTGTTGTTTGTTGATGACACTGCAGTGGTGGCAGATTTAGTAAGAAATTGCAGAAGTTGGTGACTGAGTTTGGAAAAAGTATGTGACAAGAGGAAGTTGAGAGTAAATGCAAGTGAAAGTAAGGTTATTAGCTTTAGCAAAGTAAATGGTTAGGTTAGATGGGGTGTGAGACTGAGTGGAGAAAATTTGGAGGAAGTGAAATGTGTTCGGTATCTGGGAGTGGACATGGCGACAACAGAACCATGGAATTCGAGGGTGGGTGAGGAGCCAAAAGTTATAGAAGTCTAGAAGAATGTGTGGAAAGGGAGGTTGTTATCTGCTACAAAGCTGCTGCACATATCCTGTTTTTCTCTTATGTTTATTGATTTGCTATGTGCAATTTCTCTTTTTTGTGAAGTTTTTGCCGAACATGACCCACTTAAAGCCAGGGATGGGTGCATTCATGTCAGTTCTTGTGACCATCAAATATCTCCTCCCTATTATTGTCATTTTTCAGTATTATTCCAGTGTTTCATTTCATGAATGATTACCTTGATTATATAGTTACTTTGCTGGTGAAATAATTATAAATGCGCTACCTCGCAAACGCGGGAGACAGCGACAAAGTATAAAAAAAAAAAATAAAAAAATAAAAAAAAACATCATAATACAAGAGTATAGTAATGGGCAACAGCAGTCATGGTTGATGCCATGTAAGGAAAGCACAGCTATTAGTATAGGGCCAGATCCAAGAGCTTTTGTCAGAACTCTTTGTCAGGTTTGTCATATGGGACCATGGAGTAAGGGTAAAGATAACATTTTGTCGTTGTGACTGGATTTGCTGTAAATTTGTACTGCAGATGCTGCACATAAAGCTTTATGACTGAATAAGTTTTCAGGGTCAGAGGTCATGACAGATGGTTTTTGTTTCAAAATGTGAAAGGTTATTGGATATTGATAATATTTGTGCTTCAAGCATTTCATATCGGTTTTACACCCAGTAAAGCTTTTGAAGTTGGAGGTCAAAGTTCTTCAAAGTTTTGTATCAGGGAATGTCACTCATTTGCTTGTATACACAGTATCTTAATGCTAGGTTAATGGATGTTGACCAATTGTATACCACAAATGCTTGATAGATCTACACCCAAATTAGTTTTCAAAGTTAGGGGTTAAAAGTCAAGATCACTATTTTTGGGGCACCATGATGCTAGTATGTGCTGTGTACACAGTGCTTGAAGATTTAAGTTAATGTTCATAGGCCAGACTTTTATCAGAGCTACTGTGTTAAAAGTTTTCCCGCTGATTAAGTTTAGAAGGTTGGGATCAAAGAAAAAGGCTTGCATTAAGACATTCATTGGAGGGGTACTAAAACCATATTCAGGGGCATATGTACAGTTTTGGATAAAAACACTTTCTTTGTAGCTTTTAGTTTGGCTTTTAAATGGGAATACTGACAATTCTTGAATAGATGGCTCCCGATTGCATTCCTTTGAAATAAGTCTTCACTTTAGAAGTTGTTTGGTACTCTTAGATATCTTAATGTTACAACTAAGAAATGACATGCTTTATATCAAGATTACTTATTTCTTTTTATGATTTTTAGCCGTGTAGTTAGTATGGCACTTAGATTGTAGATGCATTGCTTATTCAAACTTTTCAAATTACAGAAGCAAGAGTGTACATGACCTCCAGTTTCCAAGAATTATATATTTTTCTTTCACACTCACTTGTTTTCCATTTTATTGAGAATTATTTTTAATTTTGCAGGGTATGGGGATTACATCTAATAACATGCTATTTCCAAATTTTCTGTCATACCGTAAATGGATGTAGATTTTTTGTCGGGGTGGTGTACAAAGTGAGAGGGTCAGGGAGAATGGTTTGGTAAAGAGAGAAGAGGTAGTGAAAGCTTTGCAGAAGATGAAGTCTGGCAAGGTGGCAGTTTAGATGGTATTGCAATAGAATTTATTAAAAAAGGGGGCGAGTGTGTTGTTGATTGGTGGGTAAGGATATTCAGTATATGTATGGAGCATGGTGAAGTGCCTGAGGATTGGCAAAATGCATGCATAGTGCCATTGTACAAAGGCAAAGGGGATAAAGGTGAGTGTTCAAGCTACAGAGGCATAAGTTAATTAAGTATTCCTGGGAAATTATATTGGTGGGTATTGATTGAGAAGTTAAAGGCATGTATAGAGCATCAGTTTGGGGAAGAGCAGCGTGATCTCAGAAGTGGTAGAGGATTTGTGGATCAGGTGTTTGCTTTGAAGAATGTATGTGAGAAATATTTAGAAAAATAGCATTTATGGATCTGGAGAAGGCATATGATAGGGTTGATAGAGATGCATTGTGGAAGGTCTTAAGAGTATATGGTGTGGGAGGTAAGTTTCTAGAAGCTGAGAAAAGTTTTACCAAGGATGTAAGGCATGTGTATGAGTAGGGAGAAAGGAGAGTGATTAGTTGGTTCCCACTGAATGTTGGTTTGTGGCAGGGGTGTGTGATGTCCCCATATTTGCTTAATTTGTTCATGGATAGCGTTGTTGGGGAGGTAAATGCAAGATTTTTGAGAGAGGGGTGAGTATGCAGTCTGTTGGGATGAGAGGGCCTGGGAAGCATGTCATTTGTTGTTCACCAATGATACAGCTCTAGTGGCTGATTTGGGTGAAAAGCTGCAGAAGTTGGTGACTGGGTTTAGAAAAGTGTGTGAAAGAAAAAGTTGAGAGTAAATATGAATAAGAGCAAGGTTATTAAGTCCAGTAGGGTTGAGGGACAAGTTAATTGGGATTTAAGTATGAATGGAGAAAAACTGGAGGAAGTGAAGTGTTTTAGATATCTGGGAGTGGACTTAGCAGCGGATGGAACCATGGAAGTGAGTAATTCCAAAAATGTTACATGGTTGTGAGCCATGGGCTATAGATTGGGTTGTACGGAGGAGAGTGGTTGTGTTGGAAATGAAGTGTTTGAGGACAATATGTGGTGTAAGTTGGTTTGATCGAGTAAGTAATGAAATGGTAAGAGAGATGTGTAGAACTAAAAAGAGTGTGGTTGAAAGAGCAGAAGAGGGTGTGTTGAAATGGTGAGGACATATGGATAGAATAAGAGGAAAGATTGACAAAGAGGATATGTGTGTCAGAGGTGGAGGGAGCAAGAAGTGGGAGACCAAATTGGAGGTGGAGGGATGGAGTGAAAAAGATTTTGAACGATCAGGGACTAAACATACATGAGGGTGAGAGATGTGCAAGGAATAGAGGGAATTGGAAACAGTTTGATATACTGGGATTGACGTGCTGTCAATGGACAGAACCAGGACATGTGAAGTGTCTGGGGTAAACCATGGAAAGGTGTGTGGGGCCTGGATTTGGAAAGGGAGCTGTAGTTTCGTTGCATTACACATGACAGCTAGAGACTGAGTATAAACGAATGTGGTCTTTTTAGTGTGATTTCCTGGCACTACCTTGCTGAAGTGGGGGGGTGGTGATGCTGTTTCCTTTTTGTGCGTATGCTTATGTTGATGTATATATATATATATATATATATATATATATATATATATATATATATACAAATAATTTTTTTTTTTTTTTTTTTTTTTTTTTTTTTTTGTCGCTGTCTCCCGCGTTTCCGAGGTAGCGCAAGGAAACAGACGAAAGAAATGGCCCAACCCACCCCCATACACATGTATATACATACGTCCACACACGCAAATATACATACCTACACAGCTTTCCATGGTTTACCCCAAACGCTTCACATGCCTTGATTCAATCCACTGACAGCACGTCAACCCCGGTATACCACATCGTTCCAATTCACTCTATTCCTTGCCCTCCTTTCACCCTCCTGCATGCTCAGGCCCCGATCATACAAAATCTTTTTCACTCCATCTTTCCACCTCCAATTTGGTCTCCCTCTTCTCCTCGTTCCCTCCACCTCCGACACATATATTCTCTTGGTCAATCTTTCCTCACTCATTCTCTCCATGTGCCCGAACCATTTCAAAACACCCTCTTCTGCTCTCTCAACCACGTTCTTTTTATTTCCACACATCTCTCTTACCCTTACGTTACTTACTCGATCAAACCACCTCACACCACACATTGTCCTCAAACATCTCATTTCCAGCACATCCATCCTCCTGCGCACAACTCTATCCATAGCCCACGCCTCGCAACCATACAACATTGTTGGAACCACTATTCCTTCAAACATACCCATTTTTGCTTTCCGAGATAATGTTCTCGACTTCCACACATTCTTCAAGGCTTCCAGAATTTTCGCCCCCTCCCCCACCCTATGATCCACTTCCGCTTCCATGGTTCCATCCGCTGCCAGATCCACTCCCAGATATCTAAAACACTTCACTTCCTCCAGTTTTTCTCCATTCAAACTCACCTCCCAATTGACTTGACCCTCAACCCTACTGTACCTAATAACCTTGCTCTTATTCACATTTACTCTTAACTTTCTTCTTTCACACACTTTACCAAACTCAGTCACCAGCTTCTGCAGTTTCTCACATGAATCAGCCACCAGCGCTGTATCATCAGCGACAACAACTGACTCACTTCCCAAGCTCTCTCATCCCCAACAGACTTCATACTTGCCCCTCTGTCCAAAACTCTTGCATTCACCTCCCTAACAACCCCATCCATAAACAAATTAAACAACCATGGAGACATCACACACCCCTGCCGCAAACCTACATTCACTGAGAACCAATCACTTTCCTCTCTTCCTACACATACACATGCCTTACATCCTCGATAAAAACTTTTCACTGCTTCTAACAACTTGCCTCCCACACCATATATTCTTAATACCTTCCACAGAGCATCTCTATCAACTCTATCATATGCCTTCTCCAGATCCATAAATGCTACATACAAATCCATTTGCTTTTCTAAGTATTTCTCACATACATTCTTCAAAGCAAACACTTGATCCACACATCCTCTACCACTTCTGAAACCACACTGCTCTTCCCCAATCTGATGCTCTGTACATGCCTTCACCCTCTCAATCAATATCCTCCCATATAATTTACCAGGAATACTCAACAAACTTATACCTTTGTAATTTGAGCACTCACTCTTATCCCCTTTGCCTTTGTACAATGGCACTATGCACGCATTCTGCCAATCCTCAGGCACCTCACCATGAGTCATACATACATTAAATAACCTTACCAACCAGTCAACAATACAGTCACCCCCTTTTTTAAAAAATTCCACTGCAATACCATCCAAGCCTGCTGCCTTGCCGGCTTTCATCTTCTGCAAAGCTTTTACTACCTCTTCTCTGTTTACCAAATCATTTTCCCTAACCCTCTCACTTTGCACACCACCTCGACCAAAACACCCTATATCTGCCACTCTATCATCAAACACATTCAACAAACCTTCAAAATACTCACTCCATCTCCTTCTCACATCACCACTACTTGTTATCACCTCCCCTTTTACGCCCTTGGGGGTTTATGGATATATATGTTACTTCAGGTGTGGAGAGGTGGTGATGGGAATGAATAAAGGCAGACAGTATGAATTATGTACATGTGTATATATGTATATGTCTGTGTGTATATATATGTATACGTTGAGATGTATAGGTATTTATATTTGCGTGTGTGGACATGTATGTATGTACACGTGTATGTGGATGGGTTGGGCCATTCTTTCGTCTGTTTCCTTGCACTACCTCGCTAACGCGGGAGACAGCGACAAAGCAAAATTAAAAAAAATAGAATGTGTACATAAGTGGATTGGCCATTTTTCGTCTGTGTCCTGGCACTGCTTCTCTGACGTGGGAAACAGCGACTATGTATAATTATAAAAAAGATAGATATTTTTATATTTGTTCATGGTTTTGTATTAACAAGTTAGGTCAGGATGAAAGTTCTCTTCATTTTAACCTTCAAAATGATTTTGTGGACATCTTTGAACAACAGTATGAAGTTGTGAACATTTCCCCTTACATGATGTGGATTACTCTTATTATAAGTTGGTCTCTACAAGTTGTTGTCAGATATATGACAAATTTTGAGAAAGCCATAGAGACAAATTCTTTCTTTTCTGGAACCATTAGTAGATTAAGGAAACCAGTTAAGAAACAGATATGTTTAATCAAAAAGTTGGTTAGTGCGTATCCTGCCACAAAGTGTGCTACTGCATAGGTGTTTGGGTTAACATCTAGGTTGCAAAGGCAGTTAATGTTTTAATTGGTGGATTCAAGTAACATCAGGTAGTCCTTTGAGGAGGTACCACATTGTTAACATGGTTTCAGCTTGTAAAAGGGCCTGTGTTGCCTGCTTGAACAGGTCATAGGCAAAAGTCTTCATGAGTCACACATGCAACTGCAGACATATTATGTATGCTTCTGAACTGATTCCTGACTTAAAGATCATTAGTTTTGAGACTACTGAAAAACTAGCTAAGTGGACCCTCTATTTACAGAAAGAATGGGAGAGAATCAATAGATCATGAAGAACTTGAATTTGCACAGTGAGCATATGGCCTTTAATTTTGTCTTCCTTTTCTCCCAAGGTGCAACCCCCCCCCCCCTTTTTTTTTTTTAGATACACAACATATCCTACCCATTTTATTGCTGTAGCAAGTGTTTTGTATATTGATTATAGTGCAGTATATGGAACCATACAAACAACAGAACCATACACTGTCATATGTATTGTTTTCAGCTTTGAAATGTATTTTTATTCCTGCTTTTCATGAAAATGTAGGAAGTGCCAAGAAAAATCACTAGTCAGCAACTTTGTTAACATATAGTAGCTAGGTAATCCAGCTTGTGGTATGCTGGACAAGAACTATGGCAATTTATCCCTAAAGAATATAAAGTGATTTTCATTAAATAAGTAAGTGGAAAAGCTCATTATCATTTGATATATCATAATACCTTTAGAAAACTACTGACTTTGGTTGTTATTCCTTAGGTTTTGTCTTTCAGTGTTTCAGCGATGAGGCTTAGGTCTATTAGTTTCCATAGATTCTCTTGTAATGCTAAATGATGTGAGTTTAGTAACGAGTATGGAATGAATAGGGTCATTCATGTCAGAGTATGTAGTTTGATCTTTCTTATATTTCCATCGATATCTCTGATGCCATTCTCTGTGGGAGTTCCCCTTAAGGTGTTGGCCACTGCAAAGAGCCCCCTCTTATCCCTGTCTTACATGCCTCCCTTGCATACACCATTCTAAGCATTCTTCCCCCATTTCTGTCTCTCCAGTACCCTTCCTCTTTATTTCACCATGTCACAGATGGTCTACCTCTGACACCAACCACTTCACTCATATTATCATTTGCTCTTTTTGTAAACCCCATCTTGCATCCTTTACAAGTGCTCAACTGCCTAAAGTATTACAATTCACCTGCTCTTCCATATCACAATTCATTTCCATTGCATTCCTTGCCTTACCAAATCTCTCATACACCCCCTCATTACTTTCTTCATTCTACCTTTCATACCACATACTCCTTTCAGGTAACTAATTTCCATAGCATGGATTCTTGACCTCTGTACAAGACTTATCCCTTATCCATTTTTTGCTGCATAGGTCAGGGTCAGGAGGGCTATGCTTTTGCTAAATCCTTTCTTCACTACTATACCTCTACCCTTCAGAATTTTATTGAGGGAGCCAATAACTCTCCTACCTTATACAGCTCTCTATCTCCACATTGCTAAGCTCCTCACTTCCAGCCTTTATACCCCCATGTGAGAAGGAGATGGAGTGAGTATTTTGAAGGTTTGTTGAATGTGTTTGATGATAGAGTGGCAGATATAGGGTGTTTTGGTCGAGGTGGTGTGCAAAGTGAGAGGGTTAGGGAAAATGATTTGGTAAACAGAGAAGAGGTAGTAAAAGCTTTGCGGAAGATGAAAGCCGGCAAGGCAGCAGGTTTGGATGGTATTGCAGTGGAATTTATTAAAAAAGGGGGTGACTGTATTGTTGACTGGTTGGTAAGGTTATTTAATGTATGTATGACTCATGGTGAGGTGCGTGAGGATTGGCGGAATGCGTACATAGTGCCATTGTACAAAGGCAAAGGGGATAAGAGTGAGTGCTCAAATTACAGAGGTATAAGTTTGTTGAGTATTCCTGGTAAATTATATGGGAGGGTATTGATTGAGAGGGTGAAGGCATGTACAGAGCATCAGATTGGGGAAGAGCAGTGTGGTTTCAGAAGTGGTAGAGGATGTGTGGATCAGGTGTTTGCTTTGAAGAATGTATGTGAGAAATACTTAGAAAAGCAAATGGATTTGTATGTAGCATTTATGGATCTGGAGAAGGCATATGATAGTTGATAGAGATGCTCTGTGGAAGGTATTAAGAATATATGGTGTGGGAGGCAAGTTGTTAGAAGCAGTGAAAAGTTTTTATCGAGGATGTAAGGCATGTGTACGTGTAGGAAGAGAGGAAAGTGATTGGTTCTCAGTGACTGTAGGTTTGCGGCAGGGGTGTGTGATGTCTCCATGGTTGTTTAATTTGTTTATGGATGGGGTTGTTAGGAAGGTGAATGCAAGAGTTTTGGAAAGAGGGGCAAGTATGAAGTCTGTTGTGGATGAGAGAGCTTGGGAAGTGAGTCAGTTGTTGTTCGCTGATGATACAGCGCTGGTGGCTGATTCATGTGAGAAACTGCAGAAGCTGGTGACTGAGTTTGGTAAAGTGTGTGGAAGAAGAAAGTTAAGAGTAAATGTGAATAAGAGCTAGGGTTATTAGGTACAGTAGGGTTGAGGGTCAAGTCAATTGGGAGGTGAGTTAGAATGGAGAAAAACTGGAGGAAGTGAAGTGTTTTAGATATCTGGGAGTGGATCTGTCAGCGGATGGAACCATGGAAGCGGAAGTGGATCATAGGGTGGGGGAGGGGGCGAAAATTCTAGGAGCCTTGAAGAATGTGTGGAAGTCGAGAACATTATCTCGGAAAGCAGAAATGGGTATGTTTGAAGGAATAGTGGTTCCAACAATGTTGTATGGTTGCGAGGCGTGGGCTATGGATAGAGTTGTGCGCAGGAGGATGGATGTGCTGGAAATGAGATGTTTGAGGACAATGTGTTGTGTGAGGTGGTTTGATTGATTAAGTAACGTAAGGGTAAGAGAGATGTGTGGAAATAAAAAGAGCGTGGTTGAGAGAGCAGAAGAGGGTGTTTTGAAATGGTTTGGGCACATGGAGAGAATGAGTGAGGAAAGATTGACCAAGAGGATATATGTGTCGGAGGTGGAGGGAACGAGGAGAAGAGGGAGACCAAATTGGAGGTTGAAAGATGGAGTGAAAAAGATTTTGTGTGATCGGGGCCTGAACATGCAGGAGGGTGAAAGGAGGGCAAGGAATAGAGTGAATTGGATCGATGTGGTATACCGGGTTGACGTGCTGTCAGTGGATTGAATCAAGGCACGTGAAGCGTCTGGGGTAAACCATGGAAAGCTGTGTTTTCCGGGATACCTTGCTAAAGTGGGGGGGTGGTATCCCTTTTTTCCTTTTGGGTGTATGTTTAAATGTTGATGAAATGTATTATATAAAATATATATATAATATATATATATATATATATATATTTTTTTTTTTTTTTTTTTTTTTTTTTTTTTTTGTCCCCTGTCTCCCCTTTGCGAGGTAGCGCAAGGAAACAGAAAAAAGAAAGGGCCCCAAACCCCACCCCCATACACATTATATACATACGTCCACAAAAAACCGCAAATAACATACCTACACAGCTTTCCAGGGTTTCCCCCCAAACCCGCTTAAACATGCCTTGATTCAATCCACTGACAGCACGTAAACCCCCGGGTATCCCAAAAAACATCGTTCCAATTCACTCAAATTCCTTCCCCCTTTCACCCTCCTCACCCCAGGCCCCGATCACACAAAATTTTTTTCACTCCATCTTTCCCCCTCCAATTTGGTCTCCCCTCTTCTCCTTGTTCCCTCCACCTCCGACCCCATATATTCATTTGGGTCAATCTTTCCTCACTCATTCCCCTCCAGGCCCCAAACCCCATTTCAAAACACCCCTCTTCTGTCTCTCAACCATTCTTTTTATTTCCACACACCCTCTCTTACCCTTACTTACTTACTCGATAAAACCCACCTCAAAACCCCCACATTTTCCTCAAACATCTCTTTTTCCACACATCCATCCCCTGCGCACAACTCTATCCATAGCCCCCCCTCGCAACCAAAACAAAAATTGTTGGAAACCACTTTTTCCCTTCCCCAACAACCCTTTTTTTTGCTTTCCGAGATAATGTTCTCGATTTCCCAAACACATTCTTAAAGGGCCCCCCAGAATTTTCGCCCCCTCCCCCCCCTATGATCCATTTCCGTTTCCATGGTTCCATCCGCTGCCAATCCACTCCCAGATATCTAAAACACTTAAATTTTCCCCCCAGTTTTTCCCCCATTCTAACCCCACCTCCCAATTGACTTGCCCCCAAAACCCCTTTACTGTACCTAAAACCTTCCCTCTTATTCCCCAATTTACTCTTAAATTTCTTCTTTCCACATTTTACCAAACCCCAGTCACCAGCTTTTGCTTTTTCTCACATGAATCCCCAAACCCCAGGCCGGGTATCATCGGGAACAACAACTGACTCACTTCCCAAGCTCTCTCTTTCCCCAAAAACTTCATACTTCCCCCCCTCTTTCCAAAAACTCTTGAAATTCACCTCCCAAACCAACCCCACCCAAATAAAAAAATTTAAAAAACAAACCATGGAGACATCACAAAAACCCCCTCCACAAACCTACATTCATGAAACCCAAATAAACTTTCCTCCCCTTCCAAACATTCCCACATCCCAAACATCCCCCGAAAAAAAATTTTTAACTGCTTCTAACAATTTGCCCCCCACACCATATATTTTTAATACCTTCCACAGAGCACTCTATCAACTCTATCATAGGGCCTTTCCCTCCAGACCCATAAATCCCAAACATACAAATCCATTTGCTTTTCTAAGTATTTCCAAAATACATTCTTCAAAGAAAACACTTAAACCCACACATCCTAAAACCATTTCCCTGAAACCAAAACTGCCCCTTTCCCCAATCATGCCTGTACATCCCCTTCACCCTCTCAACCCAATATCCTCCCTATTAATTTAACCGGGAATTTAATCAACAAACTTTTTCCCTTTGAAATTTTGGGGAAGAAAATCACTCTTTTTCCCCTTTCCCCTTTGTACAATGGCACATCACGCATTCTGCCAATCCCAGGCACCTCACCAAATCATACATACTTTAAAAATAACCTTACCAACCATCAACAATACAGTCACCCCCTTTTTAAAAAAAATTCCACTGCAATCCCCATCCAAGCCTTTGGCCTTCCGGTTTTTCATCTTTTTCAAAGTTTTTTAACTACCTCTCTCTTTTTAAACCAAATCTTTTCCCTAACCCTCTCACTTTGCACACCACCTCGACAAAACCCCCCCTTTATCTGCCACCTATCATCAAACAAAATTTAACAAACCTTCAAAATACTCACTCCAAACTCCTTCTCAAAATCACCACCCACTTGTTATCCACCTCCCCTTTTACCCCCCTTTGGGGGGTTTTTGGAAAATATATGTTATTCAGGGGTGGCGGGTGGTGATGGGAATTAATAAAAACAGACTATGAATTAAACATGGTATATATGTATATGTCTGTGTGTTATTAAAATTTTTTACGTTGAGATGGGAAAAAGGGATTTATATTTTGTGTGTGGACTGTAATTTTGTACAAAGTGTAAAGGGGGATGGGTTGGGCCATTCTTTCGTCTGTTTCCTTGCCTACCCCCGCTAACGCGGGAGAAAAGCACAAAGCAAAAATTTAAAAAAAAAAAAGAATTTTGAAAATTTAAATGGATTGGCCATTTTTCGTCTGTGTCCGGCACTGCTTTCTACGTGGAAAAGCGACAAATTTTAATTATAAAAAAGATTTGATATTTTTATAATTTTTTCATGGTTTTTTATTAACAAGTTTTGGGTTTTGGGTGAAAATTCTCTTCATTTTAACCTTCAAAAAGATTTTGTGGGCATCTTTGAACAACAGTATGAAGTTTTTTGAAATTTTCCCCCCCTTTCATGATGTAAAAACTCTTATTTTAAGTTTGGGGCCCCTACAATTTGTTGTTCCCAAAAAAAATGACAAATTTTTTTAAAAAAGCCCTAGAGACCCAAAATTTTTTCTTTTCTGGAACCATTTTGTAATTAAGGAAACCAGTTAAGAAACAGATATGTTTAATTTAAAAAGTTGGTTAAATGCGGGATCCTGCCACAAAGTGTGCTACTGCATAGGTGTTTGGGTTAACATCTAGGTTGCAAAGGCAGTTAATGTTTTAATTGGTGGATTCAAGTAACATCAGGTAGTCCTTTGAGGAGGTACCACATTGTTAACATGGTTTCAGCTTGTAAAAGGGCCTGTGTTGCCTGCTTGAACAGGTCATAGGCAAAAGTCTTCATGAGTCACACATGCAACTGCAGACATATTATGTATGCCTCTGAACTGATTCCTGACTTAAAGATCATTAGTTTTGAGACTACTGAAAAACTGGCTAAGTGGACCCTCTATTTACAGAAAGAATGGGAGAGAATCAATAGATCATGAAGAACTTGAATTTGCACAGTGAGCATATGGCCTTTAATTTTGTCTTCCTTTTCTCCCAAGATGCAACCCCCCCCCCCCCTTTTTTTTTTTTGATACACAACATATCCTATCCATTTTATTGCTGTAGCAAGTGTTTTGTATATTGATTATAGTGCAGTATATGGAACCATACAAACAACAGAACCATACACTGTCATATGTATTGTTTTCAGCTTTGAAATGTATTTTTATTCCTGCTTTTCATGAAAATGTAGGAAGTGCCAAGAAAAATCACTAGTCAGCAACTTTGTTAACATATAGTAGCTAGGTAATCCAGCTTGTGGTATGCTGGACAAGAACTTTGGCAATTTATCCCTAAAGAATATAAAGTGATTTTCATTAAATAAGTAAGTGGAAAAGCTCATTATCATTTGATATATCATAATACCTTTAGAAAACTACTGACTTTGGTTGTTATTCCTTAGGTTTTGTCTTTCAGTGTTTCAGCGATGAGGCTTAGGTCTATTAGTTTCCGTAGATTCTCTTGTAATGCTAAATGATGTGAGTTTAGTAACGAGTATGGAATGAATAGGGTCATTCATGTCAGAGTATGTAGTTTGATCTTTCTTATATTTCCATTGATATCTCTGATGCCATTCCCTGTGGGAGTTCCCCTTAAGGTGTTGGCCACTGCAAAGAGCCCCCTCTTATCCCTGTCTTACATGCCTCCCTTGCATACACCATTCTAAGCATTCTTCCCCCATTTCTGTCTCTCCAGTACCCTTCCTCTTTATTTCACCATGTCACAGATGGTCTACCTCTGACACCAACCACTTCACTCATATTATCATTTGCTCTTTTTGTAAACCCCATCTTGCATCCTTTACAAGTGCTCAACTGCCTAAAGTATTACAATTCACCTGCTCTTCCATATCACAATTCATTTCCATTGCATTCCTTGCCTTACCAAATCTCTCATACACCCCCTCATTACTTTCTTCATTCTACCTTTCATACCACATACTCCTTTCAGGTAACTAATTTCCATAGCATGGATTCTTGACCTCTGTACAAGACTTATCCCTTATCCATTTTTTGCTGCATAGGTCAGGGTCAGGAGGGCTATGCTTTTGCTAAATCCTTTCTTCACTACTATACCTCTACCCTTCAGAATTTTATTCAGGGACCCAATAACTCTCCTACCTTATACAGTTCTCTATCTCCACATTGCTAAGCTCCTCACTTCCAGCCTTTATACCCCCATGTGAGAAGGAGATGGAGTGAGTATTTTGAAGGTTTGTTGAATGTGTTTGATGATAGAGTGGCAGATATAGGGTGTTTTGGTCGAGGTGGTGTGCAAAGTGAGAGGGTTAGGGAAAATGATTTGGTAAACAGAGAAGAGGTAGTAAAAGCTTTGCGGAAGATGAAAGCCGGCAAGGCAGCAGGTTTGGATGGTATTGCAGTGGAATTTATTAAAAAAGGGGGTGACTGTATTGTTGACTGGTTGGTAAGGTTATTTAATGTATGTATGACTCATGGTGAGGTGCGTGAGGATTGGCGGAATGCGTGCATAGTGCCATTGTACAAAGGCAAAGGGGATAAGAGTGAGTGCTCAAATTACAGAGGTATAAGTTTGTTGAGTATTCCTGGTAAATTATATGGGAGGGTATTGATTGAGAGGGTGAAGGCATGTACAGAGCATCAGATTGGGGAAGAGCAGTGTGGTTTCAGAAGTGGTAGAGGATGTGTGGATCAGGTGTTTGCTTTGAAGAATGTATGTGAGAAATACTTAGAAAAGCAAATGGATTTGTATGTAGCATTTATGGATCTGGAGAAGGCATATGATAGTTGATAGAGATGCTCTGTGGAAGGTATTAAGAATATATGGTGTGGGAGGCAAGTTGTTAGAAGCAGTGAAAAGTTTTTATCGAGGATGTAAGGCATGTGTACGTGTAGGAAGAGAGGAAAGTGATTGGTTCTCAGTGACTGTAGGTTTGCGGCAGGGGTGTGTGATGTCTCCATGGTTGTTTAATTTGTTTATGGATGGGGTTGTTAGGAAGGTGAATGCAAGAGTTTTGGAAAGAGGGGCAAGTATGAAGTCTGTTGTGGATGAGAGAGCTTGGGAAGTGAGTCAGTTGTTGTTCGCTGATGATACAGCGCTGGTGGCTGATTCATGTGAGAAACTGCAGAAGCTGGTGACTGAGTTTGGTAAAGTGTGTGGAAGAAGAAAGTTAAGAGTAAATGTGAATAAGAGTAGGGTTATTAGGTACAGTAGGGTTGAGGGTCAAGTCAATTGGGAGGTGAGTTTGAATGGAGAAAAACTGGAGGAAGTGAAGTGTTTTAGATATCTGGGAGTGGATCTGTCAGCGGATGGAACCATGGAAGCGGAAGTGGATCATAGGGTGGGGGAGGGGGCGAAAATTCTAGGAGCCTTGAAGAATGTGTGGAAGTCGAGAACATTATCTCGGAAAGCAGAAATGGGTATGTTTGAAGGAATAGTGGTTCCAACAATGTTGTATGGTTGCGAGGCGTGGGCTATGGATAGAGTTGTGCGCAGGAGGATGGATGTGCTGGAAATGAGATGTTTGAGGACAATGTGTTGTGTGAGGTGGTTTGATTGATTAAGTAACGTAAGGGTAAGAGAGATGTGTGGAAATAAAAAGAGCGTGGTTGAGAGAGCAGAAGAGGGTGTTTTGAAATGGTTTGGGCACATGGAGAGAATGAGTGAGGAAAGATTGACCAAGAGGATATATGTGTCGGAGGTGGAGGGAACGAGGAGAAGAGGGAGACCAAATTGGAGGTTGAAAGATGGAGTGAAAAAGATTTTGTGTGATCGGGGCCTGAACATGCAGGAGGGTGAAAGGAGGGCAAGGAATAGAGTGAATTGGATCGATGTGGTATACCGGGGTTGACGTGCTGTCAGTGGATTGAATCAAGGCACGTGAAGCGTCTGGGGTAAACCATGGAAAGCTGTGTAGGTATGTATATTTGCATGTGTGGACGTATGTATATACATGTGTATGGGGGTGGGTTGGGCCATTTCTTTGGTCTGTTTCCTTGCTCTACCTCGCAAACGCAGGAGACAGCGAGAAAGCAAAAAAAAAAAAAAAAAAAAAAAAAAATCTATAATACTGGAGGTAGTGAAGTGTTGTAGATATCTGGGAGTGGATTTAGCAGTGGATGGAACCATGGAAGCAGAAGTGAGTCACAGGTTGGGTGAGGGGGCAAAGGTTCTGGGAGCGTTAAAGAATGTATGAAAGGTGAGAACGTTATCTCGGAGAGCAAAATGGGTATGTTTAAAGGAATAGAGGTTCCAACAATGTTATATGGTTGTGAGGCATGAGCTATAGATAGGGTTGTGCAGAGGAGCGTGGATGTGTTATAAATGAGATGTTTAAGGACAATATGTGGTTTGAGGTGGTTTGATCAAGTAAGTAATGAAAGGGTAAGAGAGAGATGTGTGTAAATGAAAAGAGTGTGGTTGAGAGAGCAGAAGAGGGCGTATTGAAATGGTTTGATCACATGGAGAGAATGAGTGAGGAAAGATTGAGAAAGAGGATATATGTGTCAGAGGTGGAGGGAACAAGGAGAAGTGGGAGACCAAATTGGAGGTGGAAAGATGGAGTGAAAAAGATTTTGAGTGATCGGGGCCTGAACATGCAGGAGGGTGAAAGGCGGGCAAGGAATAGAGTGAATTAGAATGATGTGGTGTACCGGGGTCGACGTGCTGTCAATGGATTGAACCAGGGCATGTGAAGCATCTGGGGTAAACTGTGGAAAGTTCTGTGGGGCCTGGATGTGGAAAGGGAGCTGTGGTTTCGGTGCATTATTACATGACAGCTAAAGACTGAGTGTGAACGAATGTGGCCTTTGTTGTCTTTTCCCAGCGCTACCTGGCACACATGAGGAGGAGGGGGCTGTTATTTCATGTGTGGCGAGGTGGCGATGGGAATGAATAAAGGCAGACAGTATGAATTATGTACATGTGTATACATGTATATGTCTGTGTGTTTGTATATATATATGTATACGTTGAGATGTATAGGTATGTATATTTGCATGTGTAGACGTATATGTATATACATGTGTATGTGGGTGGGTTGGGCCATTTCTTTCGTCTGTTTCCTTGCGCTACCTCGCAAACGCGGGAGACAGCGACAAAGCAAAATAAAAAATAGATATATGTATAAGTGCATGTATGGGCATTTATGTATATATATGTGTATATGAGTGGATGGACCATTATTCGTCTGCTTCCTGGCGCTACCTTGCTGATGCGGGAAACAGCAATACCAAGACCTTGTCCTTACACCAGGAACCACCTCTGTCCACACACCCAGATACCAAATCTAGCACCATCATATAATGGGTGTTTCTCAGCAAGAAACCCCAACCAGGCACACAGGATGTGGTAATAAAAAGAGTGTGGTTGAGAGAACAGAAGAGGGTGTGTTGAAATGGTTTGGACACAAGGAGAGAATGAGTGAGGAAAGATTGACAAAGAGGATATATATGTCTGAGGCGAAGGGAACAAGGAGAAGTTGAAGACCAAATTGAAGGTGGAAAGATGGAGTGAAAAATATTTTGAGCAATAGGGGCCTGAACTAACAGGAGGGTGAATGACATGCAAGGAATAGAGTAATTTGGAACGGTGTGGTATACTGGGATCAATGTGCTGTCAGTGGACTGAACCAGGGCATATGGAGCATCTCAGGTAAACCATGAAAAGGCCTCTGGGGCCTGAATGTGGATAGGGAGCAGTGGTTTTGGTGTATTACTCATGTCAGCTGGAGACTGAGTGTGAATGAATGTGGCCCATTTTGTCCTTTCGTAGCACTACCTTGCTGAAAGGGTGGTAGGGGATGCTATTACGTGTGTGGCAGGGTGGCGACAGGAATGGATGAAGGCAAGCCGTATGAATATGTGCATGTATATATCTATATGTATGTATATTTACGTATATGTTAATATGTATATGTATATAAATGGGCGTTTATGTATATATGTGATCGGGGCCTGAACATGCAGGAGGGTGAAAGGAGGGCAAGGAATAGAGTGAATTGGAGCGATGTGGTATACCGGGGTTGACGTGCTGTCAGTGGATTGAATCAAGGCATGTGAAGCGTCTGGGGTAAACCATGGAAAGCTGTGTAGGTATGTATATTTGCGTGTGTGGACGTATGTATATACATGTGTATGGGGGGGGTTGGGCCATTTCTTTCGTCTGTTTCCTTGCGCTACCTCGCAAACGCGGGAGACAGCGACAAAGTATAATAAAAAAATATAAAAATGAGCGAAAGTGAATCATAGTGTGGGGGAGGGGGCAAAAGTTCTGGGAGTGTTCAAGAATGTGTGGAAGTTGAGAACATTATCTTGGAAATCAAAAATGGGTATGTTTGAAGGAATAGTGGTTCCAACAATGTTATATGGTTGTGAGGTGTGGGCTGTACATAGAGTTGTGCAGAGGAGGGTGGATGTGCTGGAAATGAGATGTTTGAGGACAATATGTGGTGTGAGGTGGTTTGATCGAGTAAGTAATAATAGGGTAAGAGTGATGTGTGGTAATAAAAAAAGTGTGGTTGAGAGAGCAGAAGAGGGTGTTTTGAAATGGTTTGGTCACATGGAGAGAATGAGTGAGGAAAGATTGACAAAGAGGATATATGTGTCAGAGGTGGAGGGAACGAGGAGAAGAGGGAGACCTACTTGGAGGTGGAAAGATGGAGTGAAAAAGATTTTGAGTGATTGGGGCCTGAACATGCAGGAGGGTGAAAGGCGTGCAAGGAATAGAGTGAATTGGAACGATGTGGTATACCAGGGTTGACGTGCTGTCAGTTGATTGAACCAGGGCATGTGAAGCGTCAGGGGTGAACCATGGAAAGTTCTGTGGGGCCTGGATGTGGAAAGGGAGCTGTGGTTTCGGTGCATTATTACATGACAGCTAGAGACTTAGTGTGAACGAATGTGGCCTTTGTTGTCTTTTCCTAGCGCTACCTCATGCACATTTGGGGGGAGGGGGCTGTTATTTCATGTGTGGCGGGGTGGCGATTGGAATGAATAAAGGCAGACAGTATGAATTATGTACATGTGTATATATGTATATGTCTGTGTATATATATGTATATGTTGAGATGTATAGGTATTTATATTTGCGTGTGTGGACGTGTATGTATATACATGTGTATGTGGGTGGGTTGGGCCATTCTTTCGTCTGTTTCCTTCCACTACCTCACTAATGCGGGATACAGTGACAAAGCAAAATAAATAAATGAGTGGTTGGGCTATTCTTTGTCTGTTTCCTGGCTCTATCTTGCTTTGTGTGGGAAACAGCAGTTAAGTAAGATAAATATAGATATAAAAAGGTAACATGAGGAAAGATTGACAAAGAGGATATATGTGTCAGAGGTAGAGGGAACAAGGAGAAGTGGGAAACCAAATTGGAGGTGGAAGGATGGAGTGAAAAAGATTTTGAGCGATTGAGGCCTGAACATACAGGAGGGTGAAAGGCACATAAGGAATAGAGTGAATTGGAACAATGTGGTATACCTGGGTTGACATGCTATTGGTGGATTGAACCAGGGCATGTGAATCATCTAGGGTAAACCATGGAAAGTTTTTTGGGGCCTGGATGTGGAAAGGGAGCCTTGGTTTTGGTCCATTACATGACAGCTAGAGACCGAGCGTGAACAAAAGTGGCTTTTTTTTTTCTTTTCCTAGCGTTGCCTCGCACATGCAGGAGGTAGGGAGGGGTGCTATTTCTTGTGTGGTGGGGTGGCGATGGGAATGGATGATGTGGCGGGGTGGCGATATGAATGGATGAAGGCATTAAGTATGAAGATGTACATGTAGATATATGCATGTGTCTGTGTATGTATATGTATGTATACATTGAAATGTATAGGTATTTATATGTGCATGTGTGGGCGTTTGTGTATATACATGTGTATGTGGGTGGTTTGGGCCATTTTTTCGTCTGTTTCTTTACACTACCTTGCTAACGCGGGAGACGGCAATTAAGTATGATAATATAAAAAAGGGGTAACATTCATTCCCATTCTCAGTCTCTAGTCATCCTGTGTAATGCACTGAAACCATAGCTCCCTATCCACATCCAGGCCCCACAGACCTTTCCGTCGTATATCCCAGACATTTCACATGACCATTCAGTCCATTGACAGCATGTCAACCCTGGTTTACCATGTTCATTCCAATTCACTCTATTCCTTGCACATATCTCACCCTCCTGAGTGTTCAGGCCCTAATTGCTCAAAATTCTTTTCACTCCTGCCTTCCACCTCCAGTTTGGTCTCCCACTTCTCATTGTTACCTCCATTTCTGACACATATCTCCTATTTGTCAACCTTTCCTCACTTATTCTGTCCATATGTCCAAACCATTTCAGCACACCTTCTATTGCTCTTTCAACCGTCTCTTTATTACCACACATCTCTCTTACCCTTTCATTACTTATTTGATCAAACCACCTCTCACCATATGTTGTCTTCAAGCATATCATTTCCAACACATCCACTCTTCTGCAACCCTATCTCTATCCCATCCCTCACAACCATATAATATTGTTGGAACTATTATACCTTCCTGCTTTTCAAGATAGTGTTCTCTTTCCACACATTCTTCATTGCTCCGAGAACCTTCACCCCCTCCCTTACCCTATGACTCACTTCCTCCAATTTTTCTCCTTTCAAACTCACATCTCAGTGAACTTGTCCCCCAACCCTGCTGAACCTGATAACCTTGATCTTATTCACATTTACTCACAACTTTTGCTTTTCACTCACTTTTCCAAATTCAGTCATCATTTTTTGCAGTTTCTCTTTTGAATCAGCCACTAGTGCTGTATTATAAGTGAAAAACAACTGACTCTCTTTCCAAACCCTTTCATCCCCAACAGACTGCATACTCACCCCTCTCTCCAAAATTCATACATTTACCTTCCTAACCAACTCATCCTTAAACCAATTAAACAAATATGGGGACATCACACATAGACCGACCTTCTCAAGGAACCAAACAATCTCCTCTCTTCCTACTTGTACACATGCCTTACACCCTTGATTAAAACTTCTCTGCTTCTAGCAGCTTACCTCCCACACCGTATACTCTTAAGACCTTCCACAAAGCATCTCCATCCTCCCCGTCATATGATTCTCCAGACCCATAAATGCCACATACAAATCCATCTCTTTCACTGAATAATTCTCTCGCACATTCACACATTCTTCAAAGCACACACCTGTTCCACACATCCTCTACCACTTCTGAAACCACACTGCTCCTCCCTCCCCAATCTGATGCTCTGTACTTGCCTTCACCATCTCATTGAATACCCTCCCATGCAATTTTCCAGGAACACTCAACAAAGTTATTCCTCTGTAGTTTGAACACTCGCCTTTAATCCCCTTTGTCTTTGTACAGTGGCATTATACATGCATTCTGTAAGGCACTTCACCACAAACTATACATACATTGTATATCCTTACCAACCAATCAACAGCACAGTAACCCTCTATCCTAATACATTCAACTGCAATACCAATCCAACCTGCCACCTTGTTGGATTTCATCTCCACAAGGCTTTCACAGCTTCTCTGCTCACCAAATCAATCTCCCTGACTCTCTCACTTTGCACACCACCCTGACCAAAACACCCTACATCTGCCACTCCTATCATCAAACACATTCAACAAACCTTCAAAATTCTCCCGCCATCTCCTCACTTCATCACTAACTGTTATCACTTCCCCTCTTGCCCCCTTCACTGATACACATTTGTTTACTTGTGTATGTCCCTGATTTTAATCCACGTATTTCCAGTCACCAGCCCTTTTTCAGCACACAGCTGCACAGGTGAATAAGAGCAAGGTAATTAGGTACAGTAGGGTTGAGGGTCAAGTCAATTGGGAGGTGAGTTTGAATGGAGAAAAACTGGAGGAAGTGAAGTGTTTTAGATATCTGGGAGTGGATCTGGCAGCGGATGGAACCATGGAAGCGGAAGTGGATCATAGGGTGGGGGAGGGGGCGAAAATTCTGGGAGCCTTGAAGAATGTGTGGAAGTCGAGAACATTATCTCGGAAAGCAAAATGGGTATGTTTGAAGGAATAGTGGTTCCAACAATGTTGTATGGTTGCGAGGCGTGGGCTATGGATAGAGTTGTGCGCAGGAGGATGGATTTGCTGGAAATGAGATGTTTGAGGACAATGTGTGGTGTGAGGTGGTTTGATCGAGTGAGTAACGTAAGGGTAAGAGAGATGTGTGGAAATAAAAAGAGCGTGGTTGGGAGAGCAGAAGAGGGTGTTTTGAAATGGTTCGGGCACATGGAGAGAATGAGTGAGGAAAGATTGACCAAGAGAATATATGTGTCGGAGGTGGAGGGAACGAGGAGAAGAGGGAGACCAAATCGGAGGTGGAAAGATGGAGTGAAAAAGATTTTGTGTGATCGGGGCCTGAGCATGCAGGAGGGTGAAAGGAGGGCAAGGAATAGAGTGAATTGGAGCGATGTGGTATACCGAGGTTGATGTGCTGTCAGTGGATTGAATCAAGGCATGTGAAGCGTCTGGGGTAAACCATGGAAAGCTGTGTAGGTATGTATATTTGCGTGTGTGGACGTATGTATATACATGTGTATGGGGGTGGGTTGGGCCATTTCTTTCGTCTGTTTCCTTGCGCTACCTCGCAAACGCGGGAGACCGGCAAAAAAAAAAAAAAAAAAAAAAAAAAAGCTCCACAGGTTGTTCACCCTTTCCATTCATATTACTGAATACCCCATATCCTCCAATTAAACCCTCTACTGCCAACACACTCGCTCTGCTGCTCCCAAGACACTTGCCTCTTGTGATCTTTCTTCTCATGGCCTGTTGCACAAGTATTAATGATGACACATCTCTTGCAATCCACTGCATTAACCATGTCTTCAGTCATTTTAATTCACTCATCTACCATTCATAAACTGTAAAAGTACTTCATCTTTCTTCACAAGTTTCCTGCATAATTTCATGTTACAGCCTCTATGGTTTCTCTCTCCTTACATGTCTCAAAGAACTGTTCAGTTGGGGTTTTTTTTTTTTTTTTTTTTTTTTTTTTTTTTTTTTTTTTTGCTTAGTCGCTGTCTCCCGCGTTTGTGAGGTAGCGCAAGGAAACAGACGAAAGAAATGGCCCAACCCACCCCCATACACATGTATATACATACGTCCACACACGCAAATATACATACCTACACAGCTTTCCATGGTTTACCCCAGACGCTTCACATGCCCTGATTCAATCCACTAACAGCACGTCAACCCCGGTATACCACATCGATCCAATTCACTCTATTCTTTGCCCTCCTTTCACCCTCCTGCATGTTCAGGCCCCGATCACACAAAATCTTTTTTACTCCATCTTTCCACCTCCAGTTTGGTCTCCCACTTCTCCTCGTTCCCTCCACCTCCAACACATATATCCTCTTTGTCAATCTTTCCTCATTCATTCTCTCCATGTTCCCAAACCATTTCAAAACACCCTCTTCTGCTCTCTCAACCACGCTCTTTTTATTTCCACACATCTCTCTTACCCTTACGTTACTTACTCGATCAAACCACCTCACACCACACATTGTCCTCAAACATCTCATTTCCAGCACATCCATCCTCCTGTGCACAACTCTATCCATAGCCCACGCCTCGCAACCATACAACATTGTTGGAACCACTATTCCTTCAAACATACCCATTTTGCTTTCCGAGATAATGTTCTCGACTTTCACACATTCTTCAAGGCTCCCAGGATTTTCGCCCCCTCCCCTACCCTATGATCCACTTGCACTTCCATGGTTCCATCCGCTGCCAGATCCACTCCCAGATATCTAAAACACTTTACTTCCTCCAGTTTTTCTCCATTCAAACTTACCTCCCAATTGACTTGACCCTCAACCCTACTGTACCTAATAACCTTGCTCTTATTCACATTTACTCTTAACTTTCTTCTTTCACACACTTTACTAAACTCAGTCACCAGCTTCTGCAGTTTCTCACATGAATCAGCCACCAGTGCTGTTATCATCAGCGAACAACAACTGACTCACTTCCCAAGCTCTCTCATCCCCAACAGACTTCATACTTGCCCCTCTTTCCAAAACTCTTGCATTCACCTCCCTAACAACCCCATCCATAAACAAATTAAAGAACCATGGAGACATCACACACCCCTGCCGCAAACCTACATTCACTGAGAACCAATCACTTTCCTCTCTTCCTACACGTACACATGCCTTACATCCTCGATAAAAACAGCAGGTTTGGATGGTATTGCAGTGGAATTTATTAAAAAAGGGGGTGACTGTATTATTGACTGGTTGGTAAGGTTATTTAATGTATGAATGACTCATGGTGAGGTGCCTGAGGATTGGTGGAATGCGTGCATAGTGCCATTGTACAAAGGCAAAGGGGATAAGAGTGAGTGCTCAAATTACAGAGGTATAAGTTTGTTGAGCATTCCTGGTAAATTATATGGGAGGGTATTGATTGAGAGGGTGAAGGCATGTACAGAACATCAGATTGGGGAAGAGCAGTGTGGTTTCAGAAGTGGTAGAGGATGTGTGGATCAGGTGGATCAGGCTTTGAGGAATGTATGTGAGAAATACTTAGAAAAGCAAATGGATTTGTATGTAGCATTTATGGACCTGGAGAAGGCATATGATAGAGTTGATAGAGATGCTTTGTGGAAGGTATTAAAAATATATGGTGTGGGAGGCAAGTTGTTAGAAGCAGTGAAAAGTTTTTATCGAGGATGTTCACAGTTTATGTTATAGAATTCTTTTTTCATTAAAGGGTGTCATCAGGTCACCCTCCACTCTTTCCTTTTCTAGGCTGGGCAAATTTAAATCCCCTCACCTTTTCTTGTAACCAGGTTCTCCTTACCCTAGTGCCATCTTTGTTCCTGTTCTCAGGACCATCTTTTTTAGCTCCTTGTGCTTCTTTAGTTGTGTTAACAAAACTTGTAAGACATAATCTAGTTTTGGCCTTATGTATAATGTGTACAGTTTGCACTTGAATTCTGTTCTGATATTTGTTACCAGGGAGTTGGACTCCTTGAATATTCTAATAAGGTGAGACTCTGGCAATAGATTTGGTAGAGAGTAACTTCCAAGTCATTGTCACTCGGAGATTAGTGCATTGTGTATCTTGCAAAATGATAAACTTTGTGAGGTCTTCTTTTCCTATGAATTTTGGGCTTTTCTTTCCCTATGACCAATCCTCATTACTTTACATGTCCTTGGGTTAAAGTTCATCATTCATGTGAAATACCAGCTTTGGTGTTTTTTAGGCTCTCTTTTGAGATGTTGCAATGCTCCGTTCTTTTCAGTTCCCTTGTGACCTTTCCATCTTATGCAAACACATTCAGTTAGGAGTCCATACCATTGGATAAATAATTTACGTAGATGAACAAGATTAATGGTCCCAGAACAGAATCGTGTGGCACTCTACTGATGCCCCCAACCAATTTGAGATGGTTACTCTGATGTGTGATCTTTGTTCCCATCCAGATAGGTAATTTGCCCATCAAAGGAGTTTTCCCCTCCTTACTCCATGGTGATCCAGCTTTGTAATTAGCCTCCAATCCCATACATTGTTCAATGCTATCTGACAGTCCAGGTTCAAATAGTCCACCTAACCTTAAAAACAGAGCTTACTCTCTTGGAAATCCAAGAGGTTTGTTACACGTGCCCTCCTTTCCTTAGAACTATGTTGTCCCTTACGTAGGTAATTACTCTTTTGCAGAAAGTCATTCATTTGCTCTCATGATATTATCCAGACTACTCTCATTATTTAGACTGGTCTGTAATTTCGTGCCTTTTTCTGGTCCTTCTTCATGTAGGTGGGTATGACTGTTGCCTTTTTGCACTCCCTTTGCCTGCTTCCTTTCTTGTATAATGTTTGAGGTGGTTTGTCTTATGTATCTACACATATCTTCAGCAGAGATGGTGAAATTTCATCAGGTCTGTGAGCCATTAAGGGTTCAAGACCTTTTAGTATTTTAATGTTTTCTAAGTATCTCAGTTTTCCCAAGCTCAATATTCCTCCAGTTTACTGATGATCTATATTGTCTTCCACTGTGAAAACACTTATGAATATGTAATTCAGATCCTCGTATATCTTTACATCATCCTCTATAGTTCCTCCTTTATTCAGTTCTATACACACATCCTTACATTGTCCTCCACAATTCTTCTCTTTGAATTCTTAAACCTAATTAGCTGCTCTTTGGACTGTTTATTGTTAGTGAATTTATGGAAAATGTTCACATTTTACCTGTCTTTTTCATGATATCCTTTTCAATGTTTTTCTGTTCTTCCTTATTTATTTTGTAATACTTGTTCCTTGCTCTCTAATACAAAGGAAAAGCTGGCTGGTTGGAGTATCGTGTACATCTTTGCCACTGCACATCTGAAATGTTCTTTCCCTTTTGACGTCTTTTTGAAACCATTCTTCCATCTTTTTAACAATCCACCGTATTGAGGCTTAAGTTATTCATGTTCTTGCTTATTCTTTTTTAAATTTCGCTGAACTTCTTACCACAATACCCCGGCTCTTGGATACCATACTCCATTTTCCCAGTATATGATACCAAAGAAATTGTTGAGGTCTTTGAAGTTTTCATGATTATATATCCTCTTTAGTTCTTGCATCACCTCTGCAGTGTTAGCTTCCTTATCTATCACATAATCAAACCTGGTTACTACATGATTGGATTTTCCGGTTTTTATATTGCATATAGATGGTGATGATGTGGTGATGTGAGAAGGAGATGGAGTATTTTGAAGGTTTGTTGAATGTGTTGATGATAGAGTGGCAGATATAGGGTGTTTTGGTCGAGGTGGTGTTCAAAGTGAGAGGGTTAGGGAAAATGATTTGGTAAACAGAGAAGAGGTAGTAAAAGCTTTGCGGAAGATGAAAGCCGGCAAGGCAGCAGGTTTGGATGGTATTGCAGTGGAATTTATTAAAAAAGGGGGGTGACTGTATTGTTGACTGGTTGGTAAGGATATTTAATGTATGCATGATTCATGGTGAGGTGCCTGAGGATTGGCGGAATGCTTGCATAGTTCCATTGTACAAAGGCAAAGGGGATAAGAGTGAGTGCTCAAATTACAGAGGTATAAGTTTGTTGAGTATTCCCGGTAAATTATATGGGAGGGTATTGATTGAGAGGGTGAAGGCATGTACAGAGCATCAGATTGGGGAAGAGCAGTGTGGTTTCAGAAGTGGTAGAGGATGTGTGGATCATGTGTTTGCTTTGAAGAATGTATGTGAGAAATACTTAGAAAAGCAAATGGATTTGTATGTAGCATTTATGGATCTGGAGAAGGCATATGATAAAGTTGATAGAGATGCTCTGTGGAAGGTATTAATAATATATGGTGTGGGAGGCAAGTTGTTAGAAGCAGTGAAAAGTTTTTATCGAGGATGTAAGGCATGTGTACGTGTAGGAAGAGAGGAAAGTGATTGGTTCTCAATGAATGTAGATTTGCAGCAGGGGTGTGTGATGTCTCCATGGTTGTTTAATTTGTTTATGGATGGGGTCGTTAGGAAGGTGAATGTAAGAGTTTTGGAAAGAGGGGCAAGTATGCAGTCTTTTGTGGATGAGAGAGCTTGGGAAGTGAGTCAGTTGTTGTTCGCTGATGATACAGCGCTGGTGGCTGATTCATGTGAGAAACTGCAGAAGCTGGTGACTGAGTTTGGTAAAGTGTGTGAAAGAAGAAAGTTAAGAGTAAATGTGAATAAGAGCAAGGTTATTAGGTACAGTAGGGTTGAGGGTCAAGTCAATTGGGAGGTAAGTTTGAATGGAGAAAAACTGGAGGAAGTAAAGTGTTTTAGATATCTGGGAGTGGATCTGGCAGCGGATGGAACCATGGAAGGGGAAGTGAATCATAGGATGGGGGAGGGGTCGAAAATCCTGGGAGCCTTGAAAAATGTGTGGAAGTTGAGAACATTATCTCGGAAAGCAAAAATGGGTATGTTTGAAGGAATAGTGGTTCCAACAATGTTGTATGGTTGCGAGGTGTGGGCTATGGATAGAGTTGTGCGCAGGAGAGTGGATTTGCTGGAAATGAGATGTTTGAGGACAAGATGTGGTGTGAGGTGGTTTGATCGAGTAAGTAATGTAAGGGTAAGAGAGATGTGTGGAAATAAAAAGAGTGTGGTTGAGAGAGCAGAAGAGGGTGTTTTGAAATGGTTTGGTCACATGGAGAGAATGAGTGAGGAAAGATTGACCAAGAGGATATATGTGTCGGAGGTGGAGGGAACGAGGAGAAGTGGGAGACCAAATTGGAGTGAAAAAGATTTTGAGTGATCGGGGCCTGAACGTGCAGGAGGGTGAAAGGCAGGCAAGGAATAGAGTGAATTGGATCGATGTGGTATACCGGGGTCGACGTGCTGTCAATGGATTGAAGCAGGGCATGTGAAGCGTCCGGGGTAAACCATGGAAAGTTGTGTGGGGCCTGGATGTGGAAAGGGAGCTGTGTTTTCGGACATCATTACATGACAGCTAGAGACTGAGTGTGAACGAATGGGGCCTTTGTTGTCTTTTCCTAGCGCTACCTCGCACACATGAGGGGGGAGGGGGATGTTATTCCATGTGTGGCGAGGTGGCGATGGAAATAAATAAAGGCAGACAGTATGAATTCTGTACATGTGTATATATGTATATGTCTGTGTGTTTATATATATGTGTACATTGAGATGTATAGGTATGTATATTTGCGTGTGTGGACATGTATGTATATACATGTGTATGGGGGTGGATTGGACCATTTCTTTCGTCTGTTTCCTTGCGCTACCTCGCAAACGTGGGAGACAGCGACAAAGCAAAATAATGATATAATAATAATGATATTCATAGTGTCCATGGTAGTATATGTGTGTCTGTGAGGAATGAAATGAATTTCTACAGAGCAGGATATGTTTTTTGTTTTGAAAAAGGTGTTGCATCAGTTTTACTGGAGTGTGATAGAGTATCTTCTTAGTTTGTAATCACTAATAGAGAAGATTTTTTTTATCTTGATGTTGCACTAGTAGTTATCAGTGAGTTGACTATGTCTTTGTCATCTAGCAAAATTCCTAGTAATGTAAACCAATATTTGGTTATTATTTGAATAACAATGATTGGAATAATCTTTGTTTAGTTTTAAAGGAAGTTTGACATGTAGAATTGTTCGTCACTATAGTTGTATTGATGCTAGTGAGGGCATAACTCAGTGAAAAGCTTTTACTGAAAGTAGATTGATAAGCTCTTGGGTTCAGTTCATTCTTTTCAGAGTTATGAACTGGTTTATATTGCAGGAGGTTAGAAAATATGTGCTGTTGTAGTGTTTCTTGAAGTTTCCATGTGTCTTTGAAAGTCAATATTCATCTCTTTTCAGAATTTTTTTTTATTGTTAGTATTCTGGTAGACTTATTTCCTCATTATTTGTTACTTGACCTTTCATTGAAGCATTAGAATGTTATCATGATATATTTCAGTATGTACAGTTGTGTACATACCCTAATGTATACTAAGTTTTGTTTTCCAGCTAAAACTAATTCTTTGTCAGTTACAAGAGGAATTATTGGAAAGATTATTGAAGATGAACTTTAATTATAAGGGTATCTTCTTTGAAGGTTTATGATTGAAACAAATAACTTTTTATATAACCTGTTTCTTGCAATTAATCATGCATGTCTTTCTATTGGTAAAGACATGATTGTCAGGCAAAATTCAGAAATATGTAAGGGTTTCAAGTTCTGATCAGCTCAGAAGATATCCAGATGTAATGCCTATGTCAGATCAGACCTCCATTGCATTAGGCCCAAGTATTGAGTCTTTTTATCAAATAAGCTCTTTTGATTGTATTTTGACCAATTCTTAGACCAGTCAAATTTTTATACCTCCTGAATCTTCCATTATTTTATTCTGGAATAGTTTTTGCACTCCATAATGAGGAGTGTCAGCAGGGCAAGATATGAAGACAAATGTCATTGTTTCTGTGGATCTGGATTGATTGTGCCAGATGAAGCTTTTCATCTTTTAATGATTCTCCCCATTTTTGTTATTACCTTTTTGTTTGTTTTTGTTTCTTCACTAGAAAGTATGAAAGAAAAACTAGAAGGTCCACTTAACTAATCTGTAGTTATATTGAAGCAGTGATGTTATTTTTTTTATAGCAGTTTAAATCTTTCCAACAATAAAAGTGTTGTAATAGTTATACTAAAATTTTAAGTTCATTGATTTTTTTTGATGCAGAGATAAAGGTTAATTGACCCAAGAATTAAACGTATGAAAGATTCTCAAGGTATGAATTCAGGCAGGAATGGCATTTTTGGATGCTATAGAATTTCTTTGATATTAAGAATTTACATATGCTGCCTAGGTTCCCACAGTGATGAAAACTTGCTTTAAGTGAATGCAGCGTAAAAGCAAAGGATAAATGGATGTACATTGGCTTGCTCTAATTGTTTTTGTAGAACGCTTTCTTAAATGAACACCCACATTTTTATATTTTATATCATTATTTACTAACTGTGATATAAATTTCCCATTTGTTCTTTTTAAACAAGATATTTCTTTAGCTTATATATTCATATTTACCATAGAAATGTGGGTGCTTTATGTGGGGACTTATTTTTTGTCAGTATCGTAGGTTTCTCCTTGTCTCAAGACTGGATATACCTGATAACAAAGGTTGGTGTGCAAGCCCCAGTTTTTAGTGTTTGTGGAACTGGCCGTTGCAGGTGCAGAAGGGGTCGGGTCAATAGTAAAGGGTGTAGCAGCAGTAAGGGCCGGGGAGAGAGAGGAGGTGGGGGAGGCGGGCGTCAACGGGGGGGCAGCTCCATGACTGGTCATGCCCCCTTCCACAAGCGGCCCCCTCCAGCCCCCCTACCTTCGCATGATGACGCGGTCCTGGACCAGTGTAACGTGGCAGCCATCGAAGAATCCGAACTAATCCAGGCTGCTGCCAGGTACCACCGCTCACTCACTACCACCACATTACCAATTTTCCTCACAAAAACTGGTGTACTATAACATTTGATTACCATTAGGGATTAAACCATTGCAATGGCATTTTATGTACTGTGTGAGTTGCCATGAATAAACAAATAATTTACATCTGTCTTCTGTCCCTTTCATTATCTGCTAAGGATTTTTTTTTATTAACCCAAAGGTATTATTATAAGCTCATTATTTTCAGCATCAAGGACTTGCTTTGTGTTTGTGTGTGTGTGTGCTCTTGCCTATTTGTATGGTACAGGAACAGAGATTTATGCTCATAGGTTCCCATATCTTGACCATTTTGTGCTATCATACAACCTCTCAAAAACTAACATATGCTGCCCACATTTACTACTTCCTCTTTCAAATTATTCAATTTATCCACTTCTAATGTCATAAAAGTACTTCTTTACATCTTTTTAACAAAGTTTGTGCACAGTATTATGTTATGTCCTCCAGTTAACCTGTCCCTGCATCTTTTGAAGTACTGCTCTGTCTGCATCATCAGTCTAAGTTGACATCTTTAAGGTTGGTCAGGTCCCCTTTTAAGTCTTATTTTCTTCAAGGTAGGCAAATTTAAGGCTTCTAGCCTTTCCCTGTGACTGGGCTCTCTTAATTCTTGAATTGTCTTTGTTTTCCCCCTCGGGATTTGCTCTTTGTGATTCTTTCCATACAGTTAACAGACTTAGCATACTCTAAATTTGACCTTATGTAGGAATTTAACAGCTAGCTAGATATTACCTTTTTGAAAGGGTGTTTGCAGACTATGCCTGCTTAAGGTTTCACTGGAAGGGAAAAGTCAAGGTTGTATCATTGGGAGTGCAGTTTTGTCATAAAAGTTATCTTTATTAAGGTGTGCATATTTCCCTGCAGGAGCTTCTCAAAAGAGATATTGGGTAACACAAGAACTCTTTCAATGAAAGACGCCCTAATTACGATTGATAAGAATAGATTTACCTGAAAGCTATTTTAATAGTTGCCAGCAAACAGTTTGTCTCTAGTACTATTCTCATAATGGTGGGCCCTGTTGACAGGTTAAAGATAATTTAAACTCCCAAGTCCCCTTTCACACATAATCCAAAAGTATAATTATTTACTGGTGGATGATGATTGTATTGAGGCCTTCTTTTTCTTTGTCCCATCCTCATTACTGAACATTTACTCTGGCTGCATTGGTTGCATTTTGTCAACCATATATTAGACCAGCTTTGTAGTCTGTCAAGGTCCCCTTGTAATTTGATGCAATCTTGCTTGCCTTTCACTTCCCTCATGACCTGAGTATTTTCTGAAAGCATCATCAGTTAGGGTCCATGCCTTCTGGCAATCATTCAAATAGATCAGGAAGAGTATGGTCCACATACTTGGAGAAGGCTCCTCTGACAAGTGTCATCTAGCTTCTTAATCTTCCTTCAGTGCTGTACAGTGTCAAATTTTTTCTGGCAGTACAGATGCTTACAATCATCCCAGTCTTTCCTTTTGTCTTCGACAGAGCTCACTTTCAGCTAGAGATCTAAGAGTTTCATAACCTAAAACGTTCTTTCCCTAACACTGTTTCCCCCCCTCACTTGGGTAATTCCTCCTCAGTAGTTCATAGATTTGCAGTATGATTATACATCTCTTTAGTACCTTGCAGACTATGCACAAGAGGGAGTATAATGTTTCTCGTATTCTACTTCCCAATTACCTTTCTCCTTCAACATCATGACCAGTATTTCAAGAGGTCTCTCCAGTGTAGGTGCTCACATTTTGAGCACATATGAAGAAATTTCATCAGAACCATGAGTCTTGTATGGGTCAAGAACTTTTGGTATCTAGTTAATGTCTTTTTGACATATCTCTATGAAATTGTATGTAAATGATCATCTACTCATCTCTACTTATTTATGATGTACAGGCAGAGTTTTCATTCTTTACAATCGTACAGCTTCTTAGATTTTTGTATGCTGTCTGTATTAACAGTATTTATTTATATTTTATTATACTTTGTCGCTGTCTCCCATGTTAGCGAGGTAGCGTAAGGAAACAGACGAAAGAATGGCCCAACTCATCCACATACACATGTATATACATAGATGTCCACATACGCACATATATGTATCTCAACGATACATATATATACACATACAGACATATACATATATACACATGTACATAATTCATATTATTTGCCCTTATTCATTCCCCTCGCCACCCCACCACACATGAAATAACAACCCCCTCCCCCCGCTTGTGCGCGAGGTAGCACTAGGAAAAGACAACAAAGGTCACATTCGTTCAGACTCAGACTCTAGCTGTCATGTATAATGCACCGAAACCACAGCTCCCTTTCCACATCCAGGCCCCACAAAACTTTCCATGGTTTACCCCAGACGCTTCACATGCCCTGGTTCATTTCATTGACAGCATGTCAACCCCGGTATACCACATCGTTCCAATTCACTCTATTCCTTTCACGCCTTTCACCTTCCTGCATGTTCAGGCCCTGATCACTCAAAATCTTTTTCACTGCATCATTCCACCTCCAATTTGGTCTCCCACTTCTCCTTGTTCCCTCCACCTCTGACACATATATCCTCTTTGTCAATCTTTCCTCACTCATTCTCTCCATGTGACCAAACCATTTCAAAACAACCTCTTTTGCTCCCTCAACCACACTCTTTCTATCACCATACATCTCTCTTACCCTTTCATTACTTACTCAATCAAACCACCTCACACCACATCTCAAAGATCTCATTTCCAGCATGTCCACCCTCCTCCGCACAACTCTATCCATATCCCGTGCCTGGCAACCATATAACATTGTTGGAACCACTATTTCTTCAAACATACCCATTTTTGCTTTCCAAGCTAACGTTCTCGACTTCCACACATTTTTCAACGCTCCCAGAACTTTCGCCCCCTCCCCCATCCTATGATTCACTTCCGCTTCCATGGTTCCAGCCACTGCCAAATCCACTCCCAGACATCTAGAACACTTCACTTCCTCCAGTTATTCTCCATTCAAACTTACCTCCCAATTGACTTGTCCCTCAACCCTACTGTACCTAATAACCTTGCTCTTATTCACATTTACCCTCAGCTTTCTTCTTTCATACATTCTACCAAACTCAGTCACCAGCTTCTGCAGTTTCTCACCTGAATCAGCCACTAGCACTGTATCATCAGCGAACAACAACTGACTCACTTCCCAAGCTCTCTCATCCACAACAGACTGCATGCTTCCCTCTCTTTCCAAAACTCCTGCATTCACCTCCCTAACAACCCCATCCATAAACAAATTAAACAACCATGGAGACATGACGCACCCTTGCCGCAAACCAACATTCACTGAGAATCAATCACTTTCCTCTCTTCCTACAAGTACACATGCCTTACATCCTTGATGAAAACTTTTCACTGCTTCTAACAACTTGCCTCCCACACCATATATTCTTAATGGCTTCCACAGAGCATCTCTATCAACTCTATCATATGCCTTCTCCAGATCCATAAATGCTATATACAAATTCATTTGCTTTTCTTTTCTAAGTATTTTTCACATACATTCTTCAAGGCAAAAACCTGATCCACACATCCTCAACCACTTCACTGTTTGCATTATCAGCTTGTTTTGAAAATGTTAAAGGTCACACCTAGCTGTTCTTTCTTCGAAAGTGGGCAAATTTGTCCTTTAGCCTTTTTCCTGTTACTTTTTCTAGCATTAGGAACAGACAAAAAAGCCTCATTCACTTACATCCATGGATGAAGGCAAGCAAGTATTAATTTGTTCATGTGTATTTATGTATATGTCTGTGTGTATGTATATGTATGGGTATGTATATATGTGTGTATACGAGTCAATGGGTCTTTCTTCATCTGTTTCCTGGCTTTACTTTGCTGACAAGGGATATGGTGATCAAGTATAATGATAATAGTAATAACACTGTACTTTTTTTATTTATTTATGATTGGTAGGTGTTTCCCGCATCAGCGATGTAGCTCCAGGAAACATACGAAGAATGGCCCATCCACTCACACACATTTATATACTTAAATGCCCTTACACGCACATATACATTCATATACATATCAACATATACATATATACAGTGTACATACATATACATATCAACATACACATATACATACATATACATACACATACACAGACATATGCATACATACTCATGTACATATTCATACTTACTTGCTTTCATCCTTTCCTGTCGCTAACCCACCCCATGGGAAACAGCATCGCTACCCCCTGCTTCAGCATGGTAGCGCCAGGAAAACAGACAATAAAAGCCACATTCGTTCACACTTGGTCTCTAACTGTCATGTTTAATGCACTGAAACTACAGCTCCCTATCCACATCCAGGCATAAGTTTGTTGAGTATTCCAGGGAAATTATATGGGAGGTAATTGATTGAGATGGTGAAGGCATGTACAGAGCATCAGATTAAAGTACCCTAGATCCTTAATTGCTAAATCCCTTAAGATAGCGAAATCATTTTGTAGAGTTGAGCCCAAACCTCCTATTGACACCAAGAATCTTTTAGTTCTCCCTTTTAATGATAATTTTACTTTACTTCCCATGATGCTTAAATCCTTTAATGTAAATGTTGCCTTCAGCAACAATAAAACTTAAAGAATATCTTAATCAGGAATTCACCAGAAAATTCTCGTGGGTGCATCTATAAAGTGCCATGTAGAAATTGTGATAAGTTGTTTATTGGTCAGACTGGTAAGGATCTTTCTGTAAGACTTTAGCAACATGAATATAGTATAAGAAGGGGACAAGAATCAAATGCCCTGTTTAATTACGTTAAAAACTGTGATCATTGTTTTGACTGGAGTAATGCCATCTCAGTTATTAACTCTAACTCTATTACCACGAGAAATATCATTGAATCATCAGTTATTACATACACAAAGAATTATATTTATTTATTTGTTATACATTGTCGCTGTCTCCCACGTTAGCGAGGTAGCGCAAGGAAACAGATGAAAGAATGGCCTAACCCACCCACATACACATGTATATGCATACATGTCCACACACGTACATATACATACCTATACATCTCAACATATGCATATATATACACTTTTCTTTTTCTTTCAAACTATTCGCAATTTCCCGCGTTAGCGAGGTAGCGTTAAGAACAGAGAACTGGGCCTTTGAGGGAATATCCTCACCTGGCCCCCTTCTCTGTTCCTTCTTTTGGGGAAAAAAAAAAAAAAAAAAATAATGAGAGGGGAGGATTTCCAGCCAGACATATACATATATACACATGTACATAATTCATACTGTCTGCCCTTATTCATTCCCGTTGCCATCCCACCACACATAAAGTAACAACCCCCTCCCCGCATGTGCACGAGGTAGCGCTAGGAAAAGACAACAAAGGCCACATTCGTTCACACTCAGTCTCTAGCTGTCATGTATAATGCACCGAAACCACAGCTCCCTTTCCACATCCAGGCCCCTCAAAACTTTCCATGGTTTACCCCAGATGCTTCACATGCCCTAGTTCAATCCATTGACAGCACGTCAACCCCGGTACACCACATCGTTCCAATTCACTCTATTCCTTGCACGCCTTTCACCCTCCTGCATGTTCAGGTCCCGATCACTCAAAATCTTTTTCACTCCATCTTTCCACCTCCAGTTTGGTCTCCCACTTCACCTCGTTCCCTCCACCTCTGACACATATATACTATTTGTCAATCTTTCCTCACCCTCTTCTGCTCTCTCAGCCACACTCTTTTTATTACCACACATCTCTCTTACCCTTACATTACTTACTCAATCAAACCACCTCACACCACATATTGTCCTCAAACATCTCTTTTCCAGCACATCCACCCTCCTCCACACAACTCTATCTATGGCCCACGCCTTAGGACCATATATCATTGTTGGAACCACTATTCCTTCAAACATACCCATTTTTGCTTTCCAAGATAACGTTCTCGACTTCCACACATTCTTCAATGCTCCAAGAACTTTTGCCCCCTCCCCCACCCTCTGATTCACTTCCACTTCCATGGTTCCATCCGCTGCCAAATCCATTCCTAGATATCTAAAACACCTCACCTCCTCCAGTTTTTCTCCATTCCAACTTACCTCCCAATCGACTTGTCCCTCAACCCTACTGTACCTAATAACCTTGCTCTTATTCACATTTATTCTTAACAGTCTTCTTTCACACACTTTACCAAACTCAGTCACCAGCTTTTGCAGTTTCTCACCCAAATCAGCCACCAGCGCTGTATCATCAGTGAACAAGAACTGGCTAACTTCCCAAGCTCTCATCCACAACAGACTGCATACTTGCCCCTCTTTCCAAAACTCTTGCATTCACCTCCCTAACAACCCCATCCATAAACAAATTAAACAACCATGGAGACATCACACACCCCTGCAGCAAACCAACATACGCTGAGAACCAATCACTTTCCTCTCTTCCTACACGTACACATGCCTTACATCCTCGATAAGAACTTTTCACTGCTTCTAACAACTTGCCTCCCACACCATATATGCTTAATACCTTCCACAGAGCATCTCTATCAACTCTATCATATGCTTTCTCCAGATCCATAAATGCTACAAACAAATCCATTTGCTTTTCTAGGTATTTCTGACATACATTCATCAAAGCAAACACCTGATCCACACATCCTCTACCACTTCTGAAACCACACTGCTCTTCCCCAATCTGATGCTCTGTACATGCCTTCACCCTCTTAATCAATACCCTCCCATATAATTTCCCAGGAATACTCAACAAACTTATACCTCCGTAATTTGATCACTCACTTTTATCCCCTTTGCCTTTGTACAATGGCACTATGCAAGCATTCCTCCAATCCTCAGGCACCTCATCAAGAGTCATACATACATTAAATAACCTTACCAACCAGTCAACAATACAGTCACCCCTATTTTTTGATATATTCCACTGCCATACCATTCAAACCCACTGCTTTACCGGCTTTCATCTTCCACAAAGGTTTTTCTACCTCTTCTCTGTTTACCAAATCATTTTCCCTAACCCTCTCACTTTGCACACCACCTCAACCAAAACACCCTATATCTGCCACTCTATCATCTAACGCATTCAATAAACCTTCAAAATTCTCACTCCATCTCCTTCTCACTTCACAACTACATGTTATCACCTCCCCATTATCCTCCTTCACTGATGTTCCCATTTGTTCCCTTGTCTTACGCACTTTATTTACCTCCTTCCAAAACATCTTTTTATTCTCCCAAAAATTTAATGATACTCCCTTACTCCAACTCTCATTAGCCCTCTTTTTTGCCACTTGCACCTTTCTCTTGACCTCCTGCCTCTTTCTTTTATACATCTCATAGTCATTTGCATTATTTCCCTGCAAAAATCATCCAAATGCCTCTCTCTTCCCTTTCACTAATAATCTTACTTCTTCATCCCACCACTCACTACCCTTTCTAATCTGCCCACCTCTCATGCTTCTCATGGCACAAGCATCTTTTGCACAAGCCATCACTGCTTCCCTAAATACATCCCATTCCTCCCCCACTCCCCTTACGTCCTTTGTTCTCACCTTTTTCCATTCTTTACTACTTCCCCACACGTCTCCTTCCCAAGCTTACTTACTCTCACCACTCTCTTCACCCCATCATTCTCCTTTTCTGAAAACCTCTACAAATCTTCACCTTCGCCTCCACAAGATAATGATCAGACATCCCTCCAGTTGCACCTCTCAGCACATTGACATCCAAAAGTCTCTCTTTCAAGCACCTATCAATTAACATGTAATTCAATAACACTCTCTGGCCATTTCTCCTACTTACATACGTATACTTATGTATATCTCTCTTTTTAAACCAGGTATTCCCAATCACCAGTCCTTTTTCAGCACATAAATCTACAAGCTCTTCACCATTTCCATTTACAACACTGAACATCCCATGTACACCAATTATTCCCTCAACTGCCACCTTTGCATTCAAATCACCCATCACTATAACCCAGTCTCGTGCATCAAAACTACTAACATACTCACTCAGCTGCTCCCAAAACACTTGCCTCTCATGATCTTTCTTCTCATGCCCAGGTGCATATGCGCCAATAATCACCCATCTCTCTCCATCCACTTTCAGTTTTACCCATATCAATCTAGAGTTTACTTTCTTACACTCTATCACATATTCCCACCACTCCTGTTTCAGGAGTAGTGCTACTCCTTCCCTTGCTCTTGTCCTCTCACTAACCCCTGACTTTACTCCCAAGACATTCCCAAACCACTCTTCCCCTTTACCTTTGAGCTTCGTTTCACTCAGAGCCAAATCATCCAGGTTCATTTCCTCAAACATATGTTTCCTCAATATGTTCCCACAAACATATTTTTTCATAAATAGATAGATATATGCATGTCTTGGCATTTATGTATATACATGTGTATTTGGGTGGGTTGGGCCATTCTTTCGTCTGCCTCCTTGAGCTACCTAACTAATGCCGGAAACAGCGACTAAGGATAATGAATATATAAATGAGTAGACATGTATATTTTATACGTATTCAACATTTGTCACAGTAGTGAGGTAGCATAAGGAACAAATGACTGAGCCTTTGAAGGAAAAAATCTTCACTTGGCTGCATTCTAGAGCCTTTGAAGGAAAAGTCTTTACTTGGCTGCATTCTAGAGCCTTTGAAGGAAAAATCTTCACTTAGCTGCATTCTCTGGTCCTTCTTTTGGAAAAGTAGAATGGAGTGGAGGATACATGTGTATGTGTGTGTTTGTGTCTGTGTGTGTTTATAAGTACATGTATGTGAGTGGATGGGTCTTTCTTTGTGTGTTTCCTGGTGCTACCTCAGTAATATAGGAGACAGTGATGAAATGTAATTGATATAGATAATATATTTCATACTTGATTGCCATTTCCTGCAGTAGTGAGGCAGTGCCAGGAACAGACAAAGGGAGGCTAGATCTGCTTACATCCATTATCTATTTGTGATATGTAGTGCACTGAAACCATAGCTCCCTATCCACAATCAGGTCCCTCAGAACTTTCCATGGTTTAATCTGGATGCTTCACATGCTCTGGTTCAGTCTATTTATAGCGCATCGATTCTGGTATACCACATCATTCCATTTCACCCTATCCTATGCTTACCATACACCCTCTTGCATGTTCAGCCCCTGATTGCTCAAAATGTTTTCCGTTCTATCCTTCCATTTCCAGTTTGGCTTCTCCTTTCTCGTTGTTCTCTCCACTTTTGACACATATACCATCTTTGTCAACCTTTTCTCACTCATTCTCTCCATATGTCCTGACCATTTCAGCATACCCTTCTATGCTTTCTCAACCACACTCTTTTTATAATACACATGTCTCTTACCCTTTCATTATGTAATTGATCAAACCTCCTCACACTACAAATTGTCCTCAAACATTTAATTTCCAACACTTCCATCCTACTCCACACTGCCTTATTTAGCAACCAGAGGGCTTTACAAGAACTTAAGCACCAGACTTAATATGTATGATGTAAAGAACTTTTATAGTATAAAATTGGTTTATGAAAGGAATGAAATGACTGAGGACATGGTTAATTCAGACAGTGTACATACATTTAAGAAATTGTATGATAAGTATTCAAGAGATTGGGCCTCGTAAGTGTGAATCTCTCTCCCTGTCCTGTACAAATAGACAATTACTTTTAAAATGAATGGATATCTGAAAACAGTCATATCATGTGTGAGGAAAAGATCTGTTATGTTGTTCCCTCTTGTTGGTTTGTAGTGTACTTAGACAAGGTTGAATGTCTTACAAAGATCTTGTAGCTTTTGGAACTTTCCTTTCATATGCTGATCCATTATCCTTTTCCTGGCATTTGTATCTTCATCAGTACTGTAGTCCTCCTCACCCTTCAGTAAAATGAAAGCTAAAAGTCTCCCATGCTGCATAAAATTATTGGATCCAGCATCTTTCAACCCTTCAATATTTCTTTATCTTTTGTTATTACAGTGTCCACCCATGACTTTGATTGCCTTCTCACATTTTCAAAGGCAATGTCACACTTGCACAATTACTTCTTTTATCTTTCCTTTTGCCTTGATTACCATCTGCAGTTCTCTTGTTAGGCAGGCACTGATGAGGTGCTGCAGGAAGCAGTTGCCTGATCTTGCTTTTTATGCTCCCATTGTGCCTAGAAATCTCATGTACACCCACATTTTCTTGCTCCTTGGTAAGAATTCAGGTTTCTTCCACCTTAGAAAGAAAGGTAAGAGCCAACCATCTTGAGTTGGATGAAATACAGAGCCCCGAAGTGAAATTCCCAAAATGAAGTGGCAGCTAGGAAGAGTAAAGATAGAACATCCTTACTTAAAGATGGCCAAAGGTACACTGGAGTGGGTTTCTGGTGCTCACACCATTAGAAACACTAGTGTCTGTGACCAGACGTAGGTTAATTTCACCCACATTTTTTTGCTCTTAGGCAAGAATTCAGGTTTCTTTCACCTTAGAAAGGTAAGGACCAACCATCTTGAGATGGAAGAAATATAGACCCTAGAAGTGAAATTCCCAAAATAAAGTGGCAGCTAGGAAGAGTAAAGAGAGAACATCCTTCCCTAAAGATAGCCTAAGATACACTGGGGTGGGTTCCTGGTGTTCACACCATTAGAAACACTGGTGTCCATGATCAGATGTATGTTGATTTCACCCTGAGAGTGTCATATGGTTGTACCTGCAGTTAATCTAAGCCATGTGTCACCTTTAAAGATATGTATATGGGGGAGGCAAGACAGACACTATTCCTTTTGTCACTTAGCTTGGGTTCTAAAGGTCTTGATTATTAGATTCTTGTAATTATGGCTGGATTTTTTTCCTTCAAAAGTTTACATCAAGTCTAGGCTTTAAATTGAAATATAAAGAGGATAATGAAAGAGAAAAGAAGAGGTAAGGAAAAGTATTTAGTAGCATTTGAGAATGGGGAAAACTTGTCATATATTAGTGCTTGGTCATAGATATTGGGAAAGACATGAGAGGGTGGAAAATTACAAAGCTCTAAGGAAAGAAACAGCCATCAAAGTAGCCCACCCAAGATTTGCTGGTGACCACACAGTAATCAATTAATGCAGCAGCTTACTAAGTATTGTGTGGTGTAGGAGGTGAGGGCACACAAGCAGGAAGCTCTTGGGAGCAAAAACAAAGTAATAGAAATGATAGCAGAGGCAACTGAATGCCCTAATCAATGCATCAAAGTTATCTCAATAATGCCGGATGTGGATAGGAAGCTGTGGTTTCAGTGCATTACACACAACAGTTAGAGACTGAGTGTGAACAAAAATCCCCCCCCCCCCCTTTTTTTTTTTTTCTGGTGCTACCTTGCTGAAGCAGGGGGAAGTGAAGCTGTTTCTTGTTGGGCAGTGTAGCTCCAGGAATGGATGAAGGCAAGAAGGTATGAATATGTACATGTGTATTTATGTATATGCTTGTGTGTATGTATATGTTGATATGTATAAGTATGTATATGTGCACATGTGGGCACTCGAGGGGGAAGAGATGCTATTTCATGTGTGGTGGGGTGGCGACGGGAATGGATGAAGACAGCAAGTATAAATGTGTACATGTGTATATATGTATATGTCTGTGTATGGGCATTTATGTGTATATATGTGTATGTGGGTGGTTGGGCCATTCTTCGTCTGTTTCCTTGCGCTACCTCACTGACGCGAGAAACAGCGGTTAAGTATGATAACTGAATAAACGATAAAATATGTGTATATGAGTGAATGGGCCATTTTTTTTTTCTGTTTCCTGGTGCTACCTTGCTGACGCAGGAAACAGCAATTATGTATAATTGATGAATATGTGTATATATATGCACATGAGAGGATGGGCCTTTCTTCATCTGTTTCCTGGCGCTACCTTTCTAATGTGGGAAACAGTGATCAGGTATAATACAGTTTATAGATATATGAAATAAGAAAAGACTCTTAGTTAATCAAAACAAAAACAATAATTGTGCCCTAGTACTCTCACCAAGGCTTCAGGATTCTGTGCGTGAAAAGGACTTGTGTGACATCTCAATATCTGTGTGTAACACCCCAATATCTGTCGCCAGAGTCCCACACTAAGAGAATCATTGAGGGGACACAGTGTCTCCTGGCAAATATTTGAATAGTTTTCAAGTATGGGGATAAGAAAATATTTAGCAAGCTGTTCCTATCCTACTTTAGGCCAAAACTAGAGTGTACTTCTCTTTTTTGGTCACTGCACCTAAAGAAGCATAAAGAACTGATAGAGAGAATCCAATGGAAGGCAAAAAAGATGGTAACAGAATTAAGAGAGCTGAGTTACAGAGAAAGGTTAGAGGCTTTGAATTCACCTACCTTGGAAGAGGTGATTTAGAAGTGACCTGAGCACACCCTTAGTTTTTAAAACAGATTGATGATGTAGACAGTGAATAGTATTTTGAGAGGTATAGTGATAGAGCAACCAGATGATGTGATTGGAAATTAAGCAAGAAACTAGTTGAAAGAAATGTAAAGAAGCCTTTTATAGTATAAGAATGATGGATGAACAGAATAAAATGACCAAGATGGTTGATACAGACAGCATACATAGATCTAAGGAGCTTTATGATCTTATAAGAGAATGTTCAAGAGATGAGGCCTCATAAGTGTAAACCTACTCGTAAACCTCCTTCCACCTATAATGCAGATATGTAATTATCAGATCAGTCTCTGAAATGCTGAGATCTATCTAACTACTGAAATATTAAAGTTAACTAAAAAAAATATTTCTCCTTTGAAATGAAATGAAATGAAATATGTTTAAAAAACAACAAAAAAAAGTGAATAACTCCTTAGCTTGTTTAGGAAGAAGTAAAAGACTAGTGCTTGGAGTGTATTGGTAAGATATCTTACCTGTATGCCTGTGGTGGGAATATACTTTCTTGGTTGATTGAAGAGTATATCACTGGTTTTTAGTTTGTTTGATTTTTGATATACGGTGTTCTTTCATTTTGTATAGAGAAATAGGTTTTTATTTATCTTATTATTTTAGTGTTTGAGATGATCTCTGTCTTTAGGAGACTGCTTTGGTAAAAGTACAAGTATGAATTGATTGTTTTTCTTTGATTTACAGTGATTCATTAATTGTATTACATCAAACATTGTTTTGATAGCTAATTAGAATGCAAATTAAGTGATTTGGTTGGTACACCCTTTTTACTTATACTTGTCTGCAGTTTTCTACTATAGCAAGGTATTGCCAGGAACAGACAAAGAATGGCCTCAATTGTTGATATCAACTCACTTTTCCTCGTGTATAATGCATGGAAACCAGAACCCGTTAGGCCATACAGACCTTTCTGTGATTTCTCGTGACCGCTTCATATGCCCTGGTTCAGCTCATTGATAGCACTTTACCCCCTGTATACCACATTGCATGCTCAACACCATGCATTTTCAGGCCCCAAATGCTGAAAGTATCTTTCACTCCTTCCTTTCTTCCAACTCCTTGGTTTCCCATTTTCCTTTTTTCTTCACTTCTGACATACATACCCTCATTGTCATCCATCCTCACTTCTCTGTATGTTCAAATCAAATCACAAACCATCTTCTAATTCTCTTGTAGATAATTTTCTTATTACCACTGCTATCCTTTACCATATAATTTCTCTTCAGTCACCTGTCCCCAGACATTTAAAACATTTATATTTTATATTTTGAGTGATTGGGGCCTGAACATGCAGGAGAGTGAAAGGCTTGCAAGGAATAGAGTGAATTGGAACGATGTGGTATACCGGGGTCGACGTGCTGTCAATGGATTGAACCAGGGCATGTGAAGCGTCTGGGGTAAACCATGGAAAGTTCTGTGGGGCTGGATGTGGAAAGGGAGCTGTGGTTTCGGTGCATTATTACATGACAGCTAGAGACTGAGTGTGAACGAATGTGGCCTTTGTTGTCTTTTCCTAGCGCTACCTCGCACACATGAGGGGGAAGGGGGTTGTTATTACATGTGTGGTGAGGTGGCAATGGGAATGAATAAAGGCAGACTATGAATTACGTACATGTGTATATATGTATATGTCTGTGTGTGTATATATATGTATACGTTGAGATGTATAGGTATGTATATCTGCGTGTGTGGACGTGTATGTATATACATGTGCATGTGGGTGGGTTGGGCCATTCTTTCGTCTGTTTCCTTGCGCTACCTCGCTAACGCGGGAGACAGCGACAAAGCAAAATAAATAAATAAATGATAAACATTTACCTTGACGTATTTTTTGTCAAGGGCGCACACATCACAGCCGTACAACACCATCAGGACTACTGTGACATCAAATTGCCAATCTTTGCCCCTAAAGATTGTGGCCTTTATTTTTGCACATTCCTCAATGTGCCAAGAATTTTCACTCCTTCACCCAGTTTGTGGCTCACTTACATCCCATGGTTTCATTGGCTGCCATTCCACTTCCAGATAGCTGAAGCATTTTACTTCCTACCAGTTCTATCCATTCAAACTCACACTTCTACTAACCTGTCTTCCTCTACTGCTGACGCTAATAATTTTGCTTGTACTCGCATCTAGTCTCAGCTGTCTTTCACACACTCTCCCAGACTAAGAAACTGGCTTTTTACTGTTTCTCTTTTAAATTTGCTATAAGTGTTGTGTATTCAGCAAATAGTAATTTACTTGCCTTTCAGCTCCCCCAGGTGCTTGACTGAATGCAACTCTGTCCGTCTCTCAAAAGCCCTTACATTCACCTACACCACTCCATCCATAAACAGATTGAACAGTCATGGGGACATTACACACCCCTTCTGCAGACTCTCCTTCACCTGAAACTACTCACCTTCATCTCTTCCTGCATCTAGTAGCTCTCATCTTACACTTTTTTTTTGTTTTTTAACACCCTTCACAAAGCTGTTTTATCCAGATCCGTAAATGCTACATACAGATACTTATGTTTTTGTAAGTATTTTTCACATATATTCTTCAGAGCAGACAGCTGATCCATACATCCTCTACCAAACCAAAGAATAGCATTGTTTGTACAAAATCTGATGCTCTGTTTATGCTGCCATTCCCTCAGTCACCACTCTTCCCATACACCTTAACAGGTATACTTAGACTTACACCTCCAGAATTCGATCTTTTGCTTTTGTTGGGGTAGCCTTTATACAGTAGTACTATGCAGCTATGCAGGGATTCTGCTCATCCAGACATCTCTCCATGAGTCATACTTAATTGTCACAAACTAATAAACACACTTTTGCCCTCTCTAACAAGAAATTCAACTGCAATTCATCCAGTCCAGCCACTTTATTGAATATAATGCAAAGCTTTCACTGCTACTTTTCTCTTCACCATACAATTTGCCATGACTTTTTCACAATTCCATATCACAAACACCTCAAATCTGCTTACTTCACATACCTCCATGTCACAAACACCTCACATACCTTCATGTAACAAACACCTCACATCTGCCAGTCTATCCGTGAACACATTCAATTGTAGTTTAAAACACTCACTCCATCTCCTCTGCAAATTAGATTGATGATAGTAATAAAAGTTGTTTTCTTTCTTTCAAACTTCGCCATTTCCCGCGTTAGCGAGGTAGCGTTAAGAACAGAGGACTGGGCCTTTGTATTATATGAAATAGAAAATGATGATGATTGGAACAGTAATAAGTTTTTTGGCATAGGAAAATGAATGATAGATATGTGTTAGTAATTTGCTTGACACTGCGGCCTCACTCCTGCATTTCTTAGTCCTTCATGCTGTTTCTAAAGCAAAACTTCCGTGATAGTATTGGATAAAGTAGTTTCAAAGTGATTTTCTTCATTGTCATATAAATATCCTTAAAACTTTAAGGGCAGACACATCTTTTATACAACTTGGAAGACTTAGAATTATAGGATATTAAAGGAAAGCTGACTAAGATGTTATGGGGTTAAGGTAAATGTACAAAGGCTAAAATCATCACAATAAAGAAGAAAATAATTAAATGTACAGGAAAATCTCGTAATATGCAATGAAGATAGCAAACAAAAACAATATGATAGCCAAATAATACAGATAGGGAGTCTTTAATTTCCCTCCAAAATTCTTATCCGCATAGAAGAAACTTAGATATAGAAGAATGTCTTGTAATATATCAAAAAGGTATCAGGCAAAAATATACACTGCACTGGCGAAAAAGATAGAGATCTTTTAACTCCCTGCTAAGTAAGATGATATATCTGTAGGGAGAAAGCATAGAAACCTTTAAAAAGAGGTCCCTTTAATGGCAATTCAGACTCTGGTTAAGCCAAGATTGATGTCTATTCAGAGTGTCTGGCATATAGTGGCATGTCTCTTGAACAATAGTTCTAGCAATGACATATGGCTAGATATTGTCGTAGGTACAAGTAGTCCCTATTTAGATAATTCCACTTGAAGTAGTTGTATTTTAAAGTTATTGCAAAATTAAGGCTTTTCATATGATTAAGGTAGTATGTGATCTAGTTAAAAGTAGTTGCACAACATAGTTCAAAATGTTTTAAGTAATGTGCTAATGCTAAATGAAGTGTAGACTATAAAGTCCAAAATGGAATGATAAAAAGATGATATATCTCTAAAAGGGAAAATATGATATATCAGTAAAAGGGAAACATAATGATCTTGGAGAAAACTTAATCAGAATTTTAAAGAGAATAATGAGTTATTCTTGATGGAAGTGAATAAGAGTAAAGGAGAGGTATGTGTAAGATGTGAAAGAACTGTATTAGAAAAGTTTGGAAAAATGTTTGCTACTTTTACACATACTGTTTATCCTTTTATATAGCCAACAGTAAAATATTAGTGGGAAAGTTCATGCTGGCAGCTTTTAGATTTTCTTATTTGCCGTGTCTCATTTTAGCAAGTTAGCACCAGAAACAGTGATATTTAAGTCAAAATGTGTTACCAATGTAAGCATATTAGTTTATATATACAAAGTATTGCAAGAGTTCACAGTGGTGCACGTGATCTAGTATTTGCTGTTAACCATGAGGAAAATGAAACATGACGAGTTCCCAATGGCGCCTTAGCTTTGTCTCATATTTGTATATTAACTGACTGTTCTAAATCTTCTATCTCATTTTTGTATCTCCCTTGACAATGTGATCATTACATGCAAGTGCACTTGGAAACTTCTTGTGTTTTATTTTCCTCATGGTTATCAGCAAATATACAAAGTATATGGGGAAACATGAATCACTTAATGTAGCGTTTTTTTGAAGAAGCATTTTCTGGGAATGTATGATAGCGTAATGTGGGGACTACCTTTGGTTGTAGTGAGGTGCTCTTTAAATTTTTTTGCTATCGCATCAAGCTTACTTTAAGTAAAGACTTGATGGCATGTGGCAACTGTGATATGAACAGAGTTGCCCACTTTTATAAGTATTTCATTAATGTTGACTGTATATTTCATATTATATATTTAGATGGTATTTGAGTACATACTTTGTCTTTCATTTGATGCTGCAAATAGATTCATGCAATTTATGAATAGTGTTACATTAATTCAAGTTTGTACTCAGTGAGTGCTCTTATCTTTGAGCTCTGTGAATGTGGCTTACAGTGTAATTTTTTTTTTATTGAACTTGATGTTCTTTCATGGAAAGAATTTTAAGAAATATATAGAATCATCAATTTGGGTTTAGATGGTATTGCAGTTGAATTTTTTTAAGAAAGGGGGTGACTGTTGTTGATTCCTTGTTAAGGATATTCGCTGTATATATAGATCATGGTTAAGGACCTGTGGATTGGCAGAATATATGTAAAGTGCCATTGTATGTACAAGGGCAAAGGGAATAAAGGTGAGTGTTCAAACTACAGAGGCCTAAGTTTATTGAGTATTCCTGGGAAATTGTATGGGAGGGTATTGATGATAGGGTGAAGGCATGTACAGAGCATCAGAATGGGTAGGAATAGTGTAGTTTCAGAAGTGGTCGAGGATATGTTGATCAGGTGTATGCTTTGAAGAATGTGTGTAAGAAATACTTAGAAAAACAGATGGATTTGTATGCAGCATTTATGGATCTGGAGAAGGTATAAGTTTTAATCAAGGATGTAAGGCATGTTTGCGAGTAGGAAGAGAGGAGAATGATTGGTTCCCAGTGAAGATCTGTCTGCGGCAGGGGTGTGTGATGTCCCCATGGTTGTTTGATTTGCTTATGTATGGGGTGGTTAGGGACGTAAATGCAAGAGTTGTGGAAAGAGGGGCAAATATACAGTCTGTTAAGGATGAGAGGGCCTGGGAAGTGAGTCACCTGTTCATTGATGATACAGCACTATTGGATGATTCAGATGAGAAGCTACAGCAGTTGGTGACCAAGTTTGGAAAAGTGTGTGAAAGGAGAAAGTTGAGAGTGAATGAGAATAAGAGTAAGGTTATTAGGTTCATCATGGTTCAGGGACAAATTTATCATACTTGATTGCCATATCCTGCGTCAGCTAGGTAGCGCCATAAAACAGACAAAGAATGACCCATGCACTCGTATATATATATATATATATATATATATATATATATATATATATATATATATATATATATATATATATATATATATATATTTCCATATATATATATATAAAAATAAAAAGAGCGTGGTTGAGAGAGTAGAAGAGAGTGTTTTAAAATGGTTTGGGCACATGGAGAGAATGAGTGAGGAAAGATTGACCAAGAGGATATATGTGTCGGAGGTGGAGGGAACGAGGAGAAGAGGGAGACCAAATTGGAGGTGGAAAGATGGAGTGAAAAAGATTTTGTGTGATCGGGGCCTGAACATGCAGGAGGGTGAAAGGAGGGCAAGGAATAGAGTGAATTGGAGCGATGTGGTATACAGGGGTTGACGTGCTGTCAGTGGATTGAATCAAGGCATGTGAAGCGTCCGGGGTAAACCATGGAAGGCTGTGTAGGTATGTATATTTGTGTGTGTGGACGTGTGTATGTACATGTGTATGGGGGGGGTTGGGCCATTTCTTTCGTCTGTTTCCTTGCGCTACCTCGCAATACGCGGGAGACAGCGACAAAGTATAAAAAAAAAAAAAAAAAAAATATATATGGTGACTGAGTTTGGTAAAGTGTGTGGAAGAAGAAAGTTGAGAGTAAATGTGAATAAGAGCAAGGTTATTAGGTACAGTAGGGGTGAGGGTCAAGTCAATTGGGAGGTGAGTTTGAATGGAGAAAAACTGGAGGAAGTGAAGTGTTTTAGATATCTGGGAGTGGATCTGTCAGCGGATGGAACCATGGAAGCGGAAGTGGATCATAGGGTGGGGGAGGGGGCGAAAATTTTGGGAGCCTTGAAAAATGTGTGGAAGTCGAGAACATTATCTCGGAAAGCGAAAATGGGTATGTTTGAGGGAATAGTGGTTCCAACAATGTTGTATGGTTGCGAGGCGTGGGCTATGGATAGAGATGTGCGCAGGAGGATGGATGTGCTGGAAATGAGATGTTTGAGGACAATGTGTGGTGTGAGGTGGTTTGATCGAGTAAGTAACGTAAGGGTAAGAGAGATGTGTGGAAATAAAAAGAGCGTGGTTGAGAGAGCAGAAGAGGGTGTTTTGAAATGGTTTGGGCACATGGAGAGAATGAGTGAGGAGAGATTGACCAAGAGGATATATGTGTCGGAGGTGGAGGGAACGAGGAGAAGAGGGAGACCAAATTGGAGGTGGAAAGATGGAGTGAAAAAGATTTTGTGTGATCGGGGCCTGAACATGCAGGAGGGTGAAAGGAGGGCAAGGAATAGAGTGAATTGGAGTCATGTGGTATACAGGGGTTGACGTGCTGTCAGTGGATTGAATCAAGGCATGTGAAGCGTCTGGGGTAAACCATGGAAAGCTGTGTAGGTATGTATATTTGCGTGTGTGGACGTGTGTATGTACATGTGTATGGGGGGGGGGGGTTGGGCCATTTCTTTCGTCTGTTTCCTTGCGCTACCTCGCAAACGCGGGAGACAGCGACAAAGTATAAAAAAAAAAAAAAAATATATATATATATATTTTTTTTTTTTTTCCATACTATTCGCCATTTCCCGCATTAGCGAGGTAGCGTTAAGAACAGAGGACTGGGCCTTTGAGGGAATATCCTCATATGGCCCCCTTCTCTGTTCCTTCTTTTGGAAAATTTAAAAAAAAAATGAGAGGGGAGGATTTCCAGCCCCCCGCTCCCTTCCCTTTTAGTCGCCTTCTACGACATGCAGGGAATACGTGGGAAGTATTCTTTCTCCCCTATATATATTTATCTATTTATTCACTTTTTATCATACTCCATCGCTGTCTCCCTGATTCAATCCACTGACAGCACGTCAACCCCGGTATACCACATCGATCCAATTCACTCTATTCCTTGCCTGCCTTTCACCCTCCTGCATGTTCAGGCCCCGATCACACAAAATCTTTTTCACTCTATCTTTCCACCTCCAGTTTGGTCTCCCACTTCTCCTCGTTCCCTCCACCTCCGACACATATATCCTCTTGGTCAATCTTTCCTCACTCATTCTCTCCATGTGCCCAGACCATTTCAAAACACCCTCTTCTGCTCTCTCAACCACACTCTTTTTATTTCCACACATCTCTCTTACCCTTACGTTACTTACTCGATCAAACCACCTCACACCACACATTGTCCTCAAATGTCTCATTTCCAGCACATCCACCCTCCTGCGCACAACTCTATCCATAGCCCACTTCTCGCAACCACACAACATTGTTGGAACCACTATTCCTTCAAACATACCCATTTTTGCTTTCTGAGATAATGTTCTCGACTTCCACACATTCTTCAAGGCTCCCAGGATTTTCGCCCCCTCCCCCACCCTATGATCCACTTCTGCTTCCATGGTTCCATCCACTGCCAGATCCACTCCCAGATATCTAAAACACTTTACTTCCTCAAGTTTTTCTCCATTCAAACTTACCTCCCAATTGACTTGACCCTCAACCCTACTGTACCTAATATAATAACCTTGCTCTTATTCACATTTACACTTAACTCTCTTCTTTCACACACTTTACCAAACTCAGTCACCAGCTTCTGCAATTTCTCACATGAATCAGCCACCAGCGCTGTATCATCAGCGAACAACAACTGACTCACTTCCCAAGCTCTCTCATCCACAACAGACTTCATACTTGCCCCTCTTTCCAAAACTCTTGCATTCACCTCCCTAACAACCCCATCCATAAACAAATTAAACAACCATGGAGACATCACACACCCCTGCCGCAAACCTACATTCACTGAGAACCAATCACTTTCCTCTCTTCCTACACGTACACATGCCTTACATCCTCGATAAAAACTTTTCACTGCTTCTAACAACTTGCCTCCCTCACCATATGTTCTTAATACCTTCCACAGAGCATCTCTATCAACTCTATCATATGCCTTCTCCAGATCCATAAATGCTACATACAAATCCATTTGCTTTTCTAAGTATTTCTCACATACATTCTTCAAAGAAACACCTGATCCACACATCCTCTACCACTTCTGAAACCACACTGCTTTTCCCCAATCTGATGCTCTGTACATGCCTTCACCCTCTCAATCAATACCCTCCCATATAATTTACCAGGAATACTCAACAAACTTATACATCTGTAATTTGAGCACTCACTCATATCCCCTTTGCCTTTGTACAATGGCGCTACGCACACATTCTGCCAATCCTCAGGCACCTCACCATGAGTCATACATACATTAAATAACCTTACCAACCAGTCAATAATACAGTCACCCCCTTTTTTAATAAATTCCAATGCAGTACCATCCAAACCTGCTGCCTTGCCGGCTTTCATCTTCTGCAAAGCTTTTACTACCTCTTCTCTGTTTACCAAATCATTTTCCCTAACCCTCTCACTTTGCACACCACCTTGACCAAAACACCCTATATCTGCCACTCTATCATCAAACACATTCAACAAACCTTCAAAATACTCACTCCATCGCCTTCTCACATCACCACTACTTGTTATCACCTCCCCATTTGCGCCCTTCACTGAAGTTCCCATTTGCTCCCTTGTCTTACGCACTTTATTTACCTCCTTCCAGAACATCTTTTTATTCTCCCTAAAATTTAATGATACTCTCTCACGCCAACTCTCATTTGCCCTCTCTCTCTCTCTCTCTCTCTCTCTCTCTCTCTCTCTCTCTCTATATATATATATATATATATATATATATATATATATATATAAGTATATATATATATATATAAGTATATATATATAAGTATAATAGAAAAATAATAATATATGTATGTATGTATGTATGTATTTTTTTTGCTTTGTCGCTGTCTCCCGCGTTTGCGAGGTAGCGCAAGGAAACAGATGAAAGGAATGGCCCAACCCACCCCCATACACATGTATATACATACGTCCACACACGCAAATATACATACCTACACAGCTTTCCATGGTTTACCCCAGATGCTTCACATGCCCTGATTCAATCCACTGACACCACGTCAACCCCGGTATACCACATCGATCCAATTCACTCTATTCCTTGCCCTCCTTTCACCCTCCTGCATGTTCAGGCCCTGATCACACAAAATCTTTTTCACTCCATCTTTCCACCTAAAATTTGGTGTCCCACTTCTCCTCGTTCCCTCCACCTTCGACACATATATCCTCTTGGTCAGTCTTTCCTCACTCATTCTCTCCATGTGCCCAAACCACTTCAAAACACCCTCTTCTGCTCTCTCAACCACGCTCTTTTTATTTCCACACATCTCTCTTACCCTTACGTTACTTACTCGATCAAACCACCTCACACCACACATTGTCCTCAAATGTCTCATTTCCAGCACATCCATCCTCCTGCGCACAACTCTATCCATAGCCCACGCCTCGCAACCATACAACATTGTTGGAACCACTATTCCTTCAAACATACCCATTTTTGCTTTCCGAGATAATGTTCTCGACTTCCACACATTCTTCAAGGCTCTCAGGATTTTCGCCCTCTCCCCCACTCTATGACCACTTCCGCTTCCATGGTTCCATCCGCTGCCAGATCCACTCCCAGATATCTAAAACACTTTACTTCCTCCAGTTTTTCTCCATTCAAACTTACCTGGGATCCCAATTGACTTGACCCTCAACCCTACTGTACCTAATAACCTTGCTCTTATTCACATTTACTCTTAACTTTCTTCTTTCAAACACTTTATCAAACTCAGTCACCAGCTTCTGCAGTTTCTCACATGAATCAGCCACCAGCGCTGTATCATCAGCAAACAACAACTGACTCACTTCCCAAGCTCTCTCATCCCCAACAGACTTCATACTTGCCCCTCTTTCCAAAACTCTTGCATTCACCTCCCTAAAAACCCCATCCATAAACAAATTAAACAACCATGGAGACATCACACACCCCTGCCGCAAACCTACATTCACTGAGAACCAATCACTTTCCTCTCTTCCTACACGTACACATGCCTTACATCCTCGATAAAAACTTTTCACTGCTTCTAACAACTTTCCTCCCACACCATATATTCTTAATACCTTCCTCAGAGCATCTCTATCAACTCTATCATATGCCTTCTCCAGATCCATAAATGCTACATACAAATCCATTTGCTTTTCTAAGTATTTCTCACATACATTCTTCAAAGCAAACACCTGATCCACACATCCTCTACCACTTCTGAAACCACACTGCTCTTCCCCAATCTGATGCTCTGTACATGCCTTCACCCTCTCAATCAATACCCTCCCATATAATTTACCAGGAATACTCAACAAACTTATACCTCTGTAATTTGAGCACTCACTCTTATCCCCTTTGCCTTTGTACAATGGCACTATGCACGCATTCCGCCAATCCTCAGGCACCTCACCATGAGTCATACATACATTAAATAACCTTACCAACCAGTCAATAATACAGTCACCCCCTTTTTTAATAAATTCCACTCTAATACCATCCAAACCTGCTGCCTTGCTGGCTTTCATCTCCCGCAAAGCTTTTACTACCTCTTCTCTGTTTACCAAATCATTTTCCCTAACCCTCTCACTTTGCACACCACCTTGACCAAAACACCCTATATCATCAAACACATTCAACAAACCTTCAAAATACTCACTCCATCTCCTTCTCACATCACCACTACTTGTTATCACCTCCCCATTTGCGCCCTTCACTGAAGTTCCCATTTGCTCCCTTGTCTTACGCACTTTATATTTTTTTTTTTTTTTTTTTTTTATACTTTGTCGCTGTCTCCCGCGTTTGCGAGGTAGCGCAAGGAAACAGACGAAAGAAATGGCCCAACCCCCCCCCATACACTTGTACATACACACGTCCACACACGCAAATATACAATACCTACACAGCTTTCCATGGTTTACCCCAGACGCTTCACATGCCCTGATTCAATCCACTGACAGCACGTCAACCCCGGTATACCACATCGATCCAATTCCCTCTATTCCTTACCCTCCTTTCACTCTCCTGCATGTTCAGGCCCCAATCACACAAAATCTTTTTCACTCCATCTTTCCACCTCCAATTTGGTCTCCCACTTCTCCTCATTCCCTCCACCTCCGACACATATATCCTCTTGGTCAATCTTTCCTCACTCATTCTCTCCATGTGCCCAAACCATTTCAAAACACCCTCTTCTGCTCTCTCAACCACACTCTTTTTATTTCCACACATTTCTCTTTACCCTTACGTTACTTACTCGATCAAACCACCTCACACCACACATTGTCCTCAAACATCTCATTTCCAGCACATCCATCCTCCTGCACACAACTCTATCCATAGCCCATGCCTCGCAACCATACAACATTGTTGGAACCACTATTCCTTCAAACATACCCATTTTTGCTTTCCGAGATAATGTTCTCGACTTCCACACATTCTTCAACGCTCCCAGGATTTTCGCCCTCTCCCCCACCCTATGATCCATTTCCGCTTCCATGGTTCCATCCGCTGCCAGATCCACTCCCAGATATCTAAAACACTTTACTTCCTCCAGTTTTTCCCCATTCAAACTTACCTCCCAATTGACTTGACCCTCATCAACCCTACTGTACCTAATTATCTTGCTCTTATTCACATTTACTCTTAACTTTCTTCTTTCACACACTTTAACAAACTCAGTCACCAGCTTCTGCAGTTTCTCACATGAATCAGCCACCAGTGCTGTATCATTAGCGAACAACAACTGACTCACTTCCCAAGCTCTCTTATCCCCAACAGACTTCAAACTTGCCCCTCTTTCCAAAACTCTTGCATTCACCTCCCTAACAACCCCATCCATAAACAAATTAAACAACCATGGCGACATCACACACCCCTGCCGCAAACCTACATTCATATATATATATATATATATATATATATATATATATATATATATATATATATGTATATATATATATATTTTTTTTTTATTATACTTTGTCACTGTCTCCCGCATTTGCGAGGTAGCGCAAGGAAACAGACGAAAGAAATGGCCCAACCCCCCCCATACACATGTATATACATACGTCCACACACGCAAATATACATACCTACACAGCTTTCCATGGTTTACCCCAGACGCTTCACATGCCTTGATTCAATCCACTGACAGCACGTCAACCCCGGTATACCACATCGCTCCAATTCACTCTATTCCTTGCCCTCCTTTCACCCTCCTGCATGTTCAGGCCCCGATCACACAAAATCTTTTTCACTCCATCTTTCCATCTCCAATTTGGTCTCCCTCTTCTCCTCGTTCCCTCCACCTCCGACACATATATCCTCTTGGTCAATCTTTCCTCACTCATTCTCTCCATGTGCCCAAACCACTTCAAAACACCCTCTTCTGCTCTCTCAACCACGCTCTTTTTATTTCCACACATCTCTCTTACCCTTACGTTACTCACTCGATCAAACCACCTCACACCACACATTGTCCTCAAACATCTCATTTCCAGCACATCCATCCTCCTGCGCACAACTCTATCCATAGCCCACGCCTCGCAACCATACAACATTGTTGGAACCACTATTCCTTCAAACATACCCATTTTTGCTTTCCGAGATAATGTTCTCGACTTCCACACATTCTTCAAGGCCCCCAGAATTTTCGCCCCCTCCCCCACCCTATGATCCACTTCCGCTTCCATGGTTCCATCCGCTGCCAGATCCACTCCCAGATATCTAAAACACTTCACTTCCTCCAGTTTTTCTCCATTCAAACTCACCTCCCAATATATATATATATATATATATATATATATATATATATATATATATATATATATATATATATATATATATATATATATGGATTGAATCAAGGCATGTGAAGCGTCTGGGGTAAACCATGGAAAGCTGTGTAGGTATGTATATTTGCGTGTGTGGACGTATGTATATACATGTGTATGGGGGGGGGTTGGGCCATTTCTTTCGTCTGTTTCCTTGCGCTACCTCGCAAACGCGGGAGACAGTGACAAAGTATAAAAAAAAAATATATATATATATATATATATATATATATATATATATATATATATATATATATATATATATATATATATATATATATATATATAATAAGGGGAGTAGGGGAGGAATGGGATGTATTTAGGGAAGCAGTGATGGCTTGTGCAAAAGATGCTTGTGGCATGAGAAGTGTGGGAGGTGGGTTGATTAGAAAGGGTAGTGAGTGGTGGGATGAAAAAGTAAGATTATTTAGTGAAAGAGAAGAGAGAGGCATTTGGACGATTTTTGCAGGGAAAAATGTAAATGAGTGGGAGATATATAAAAGAAAGAGGCAGGAGGTCAAGAGAAAGGTGCAATAGGTGAAAAAGAGGGCAAATCAGAGTTGGGGTGAGAGTATCATTAGATTTTAGGGAGGATAAAAAGATGTTTTTGAAGGAGGTAAATAAAGTGCGTAAGACAAGGGAGCAAATGGGAACTTCAGTGAAGGGGCTGATGGGGAGGTGATAACAAGCAGTGGTGATGTGAGGAGATGGATTGAGTATTTTAAAGGTTTGTTGAATGTGCTTGATGATAGAGCGGCAGATCTAGGGTGTTTTGGTCAAGGTGGTGTGCAAAGTGAGAGGGTTAGGGAAAATGATTTGGTTAACAGAGAAGAGGTGGTAAAAGCTTTGCGGAAGATGAAAGCCGGCAAGGCAGCAGTTTTGGATGGTATTGCAGTGGAATTTATTGAAAAAGGGGTGACTGTATTGTTGACTGGTTGGTAAGCTTATTTAATGTATGTATGACTCATGGTGAGGTGCGTGAGGATTGGCGGAATGCTTGCATAGTGCCATTGTACAAAGGCAAAGGGGATAAAAGTGAGTGCTCAAATTGCAGAGGTATAAGTTTGTTGAGTATTCCTGGTAAATTATATGGGAGGGTATTGATTGAGAAGGTAAAGGCATGTACAGAGCATCAGATTGGGGAAGAGCAGTGTGGTTTCAGAAGTGGTAGAGGATGTGTGGATCAGGTGTTTGCTTTGAAGAATGTATGTGAGAAATACTTAGAAAAGCAAATGGATTTGTATGTAGCATTTATGGATCTGGAGAAGGCATATGATAAGAGTTGATAGAGATGCTCTGTGGAAGGTATTAAGAATATATGGTGTGGGAGGCAAGTTGTTAGAAGCAGTGAAAGTTTTTATCGAGGATGTAAGGCATGTGTACGTGTAGGAAGAGAGGAAAGTGATTGGTTCTCAGTGAATGTAGGTTTGCGGCAGGGGTGTGTGATGTCTCCATGGTTGTTTTAATTTGTTTATGGATGGGGTTGTTAGGGAGGTAAATGCAAGAGTTTTGGAAAGAGGGGCAAGTATGCAGTCTGTTGTGGATGAGAGAGCTTGGGAAGTGAGTCAGTTGTTGTTCGCTGATGATACAGTGCTGTTAGCTGATTCATGTGAGAATCTGCAGAAGCTGGTGACTGAGTTTTGTAAAATGTGTGAAAGAAGAAAGTTAAGAATAAATGTGAATAAGAGCAAGGTTATTAGGTACAGTAGGGTTGAGGGTCAAGTCAATTGGGAGGTAAGTTTGAATGGAGAAAAACTGAGGAAGTAAAGCGCTTTAGATATCTGGGAGTGGATCTGGCGAAAGTTCTGGAAGCCTTGAAGAATGTTTGGAAGTCGAGAACATTATCTCGGAAAGCAAAAATGGGTATGTTTGAAGGAATAGTGGTTCCAACAATGTTGTATGGTTGCAAGGCGTGGGCTATGGATAGAGTTGTGTGCTGTAGGGTGGATGTGCTGGAAAGGAGATGTTTGAGGACAATATGTGGTGTGAGTTGGTTTGATCAAGTAAGTAATGTAAGGGTAAGAGAGATGTGTGGAAATAAAAAGAGTGTGGTTGAGAGAGCAGAAGAGGGTGTTTTGAAGTGGTTTGGTCACATGGAGATAATGAGTGAGGAAAGATTGACCAAGAGGATATATGTGTCAGGGTTGGAGGGAACAAGGAGAAGTGGGAGACCAAATTGTAGGTGGAAAGATGGAGTGAAAAAGATTTTGAGTGATCGGGGCCTGAACATGCAGGAGGGTGAAAGGCGTGCAAGGAATAGAGTGAATTGGAACGATGTGGTATACCGGGGTCGACGTGCTATCAATGGATTGAAGCAGGGCATGTGAAACGTCTGGGGTAAACCATGGAAAGTTGTGTGGGGCCTGGATGTGGAAAGGGAGCTGTGGTTTCGGTGCATTAATACATGACAGCTAGAGACTGAGTGTGAACGAATGGGGCCTTTGTTGTCTTTTCCTAGCGCTACCTCGCACACATGAGGGGGTAGGGGGTTGTTATTCCATGTGTGGCGAGGTGGCGATGGGAATAAATAAAGGCAGACTGTATGAATTATGTACATATGTATATTTGTATATATATGTGTACATTGAGATGTATAGGTATGTATATTTGCGTGTGTGGATGTGTATGTATATACATGTGTATGTGGGTGGGTAGGGCCATTATTTCGTCTGTTTTCCTTGCGCTACCTCACTAACGCGGGAGACAGCGACAAAGTAAAATAAGTAAATGAATATATGTAAACACCCATACACGTACATATTCATTCATATACATATCAGTATATACATACACATACACAGACATATAAATAGATATACATATTCATACTTGCTTTCCTTCATCCACTCCTGGTGCTACTACTTCCCACAGGAGACAGCATCGCTACACCCTGCTTCAGCAAGGTAGTGCCAGGAAAACAGACAAAAAAGGCCGTATTCATTTGCACTCAGTCTCTCGTTGTCATTTGTAATGCACGGAAACCACAGCTCCCTATCTGCATCCAGGCCAAACAGACCTATCCATGGTTTACCCCAGATGTCTCATATTCCCTGGTTCAGTCCATTGACAGCACATTGACCCCGATATACCACAAAGTTCCAGTTCACTCTATTCCTTGCACACCTCTCACCCTCCTGTATATTCTGGCCTCAATGGCTCGAAATCTTTTTCTTCATCCTTCCACCTCCAGTTTGGTCTTCCATTTCTCCTTGTTCCCCCCACCTCTGACGTATATATCTTCTTTGTCAGTCTTTCCTCACTCATTCTCTCCTTATGTCCAAACCACTTCAACACACCCTCTTTTGCTCTCTCTCAACCACACACTTTTTATTACCACACATCTTTCTTACCCTTTCATTACTTACTTGATCAAACCACCTCACACTACATATTGTCCTCAAACAATTCATATCCAACACATCCACCCTCTTCTATACTACTATATCTATAGTCTATGCCTCGAAACTATAAAATTGTGGGAACTACTATTCCTTCAAACATACCCATTTTTTCTCTACAAGATGACGTTCTCTCCTTCCACACATTCTTCATCGCTCCCAGAACTTTTGTCCCTTCCCCAACCTTGTGACTCACCTCTGCTTCCATGGTCTAAAACACTTTACCTCCAGTTTTTCTCCATTTAAACTGCATCTCAGTTAACTTGTTCCTCAACTGAACCTAATATCCTTGCTCTTGTTCACATTTACTCTCAACCTTCTCCTTTCACGCACTTTTTGCAAACTCAGTCACCAGCCTCTGTAGTTTCTCACTCGAATCAGCCACCAGAGCTGTATCATTGTACAAAGACAAAGGGGATAAAGTTGAGTGTTCAAACTACAGAGGCATAAGCTTATTGAGTATTCCTGGGATTGGATGGGGGGTTATTGACAGAGGGTAAAGGCATGTACAGAGCATCAGATTGGTGAGGTGCAGTTTAGTTTCAGAAGTGGTAGAGGATGTGTGGATCAGATGTTTGCTTTCAAGAATGTGTGATGAATACTTAGAAAAATAAATTGATTTGTGTGTAGCATTTATGGACCTGGAGAAGGCATATAATAAGGTTGATAAAGGTGCTTTGTGGAAGGTCTTAAGGGCATATGGTGTTGAAGGTAAGCTGCTAGAAGCAGTGAAAAGCTTTTATGAAGGATAAAAGGCATTTGTATGAGCAGGAAGAGAGGAAAGTGATTGGTTCCCAGTGAAGGTCGGTCTGCAGCAGGGGTGTTTGATGTCCCCATGGTTGTTTAATTTGTTTATGCATGGGGTGGTCAGGGAGGTAGATGCATGGGTTTTGGAGAGAGGGCAGTCTGTTGGGGATGAGAGGGCCTAGGAAGTGAGTTGGTTGTTCAATGTATAAGTTGGTGACTGAGTTTGGAAAAGTGTGTGAAAGGAGAAAGTTGAGAGCAAATATGAATAAGAGCAAGGTTATTAGGTTCTGCAGGGTTGTGGGACAAGTTAGTTGGGTTGTAAGTTTGAATGGAGAAAAATTGGATATCTGGGAGTGGACTTTGCAGCGAATGGAACCATGGAAGCAGAAATGAGTCACTGGGTAGGGGAGGGGTGAAGGTTCTAGGAGCGATGAAGAATGTGTGGAAGGAGAGAACGTGATCTCGGAGAGTAAAAATGGTATGTTTGAAGAAATAGTAGTTCCAACAGTATTACATGGTTGCAAGGCATGGGCTATAGATAGGGCTGTATGGAGGAGGCTGGATGTGTTGGAAAAGAAATGTTTGAGGACAATATGTGGTGTGAGGTGGTTTGATCAAGTAAGTAATGTAAGGGTAAGAGAGATGTGTGGAAATAAAAAGAGTGTGGTTGAGAGAGCAGAAGAGGGTGTTTTGAAGTGGTTTGGTCACATGGAGATAATGAGTGAGGAAAGATTGACCAAGAGGATATATGTGTCAGGGTTGGAGGGAACAAGGAGAAGTGGGAGACCAAATTGTAGGTGGAAAGATGGAGTGAAAAAGATTTTGAGTGATCGGGGCCTGAACATGCAGGAGGGTGAAAGGCGTGCAAGGAATAGAGTGAATTGGAACGATGTGGTATACCGGGGTCGACGTGATATCAATGGATTGAAGCAGGGCATGTGAAGCGTCTGGGGTAAACCATGGAAAGTTGTGTGGGGCCTGGATGTGGAAAGGGAGCTGTGGTTTCGGTGCATTAATACATGACAACTAGAGACTGAGTGTGAACGAATGGGGCCTTTGTTGTCTTTTCCTAGCGCTACCTCGCACACATGAGGGGGTAGGGGGTTGTTATTCCATGTGTGGCGAGGTGGCGATGGGAATAAATAAAGGCAGACAGTATGAATTATGTACATATGTATATTTGTATATATATGTGTACATTGAGATGTATAGGTATGTATATTTGCGTGTGTGGATGTGTATGTATATACATGTGTATGTGGGTGGGTAGGGCCATTATTTCGTCTGTTTTCCTTGCGCTACCTCACTAACGCGGGAGACAGCGACAAAGTAAAATAAGTAAATGAATATATGTAAACACCCATACACGTACATATTCATGCATATACATATCAGTATATACATACACATACACAGACATATAAATAGATATACATATTCATACTTGCTTTCCTTCATCCACTCCTGGTGCTACTACTTCCCACAGGAGACAGCATCGCTACACCCTGCTTCAGCAAGGTAGTGCCAGGAAAACAGACAAAAAAGGCCGTATTCATTTGCACTCAGTCTCTCGCTGTCATTTGTAATGCACAGAAACCACAGCTCCCTATCTGCATCCAGGCCAAACAGACCTATCCATGGTTTACCCCAGATGTCTCATATTCCCTGGTTCAGTCCATTGACAGCACATTGACCCCGATATACCACAAAGTTCCAGTTCACACTATTCCTTGCACACCTCTCACCCTCCTGTATATTCTGGCCTCAATGGCTCGAAATCTTTTTCTTCATCCTTCCACCTCCAGTTTGGTCTTCCATTTCTCCTTGTTCCCCCCACCTCTGACGTATATATCTTCTTTGTCAGTCTTTCCTCACTCATTCTCTCTTTATGTCCAAACCACTTCAACACACCCTCTTTTGCTCTCTCTCAACCACACACTTTTTATTACCACACATCTTTCTTACCCTTTCATTACTTACTTGATCAAACCACCTCACACTACATAGTCCTCAAACAATTCATATCCAACACATCCACCCTCTTCTATACTACTATATCTATAGTCTATGCCTCGAAACTATAAAATTGTGGGAACTACTATTCCTTCAGACATACCCATTTTTTCTCTACAAGATGACGTTCTCTCCTTCCACACATTCTTCATCGCTCCCAGAACTTTTGTCCCTTCCCCAACCTTGTGACTCACCTCTCCTTCCATGGTCTAAAACACTTTACCTCCAGTTTTTCTCCATTTAAACTGCATCTCAGTTAACTTGTTCCTCAACTGAACCTAATATCCTTGCTCTTGTTCACATTTACTCTCAACCTTCTCCTTTCACGCACTTTTTGCAAACTCAGTCACCAGCCTCTGTAGTTTCTCACTCGAATCAGCCACCAGAGCTGTATCATTGTACAAAGACAAAGGGGATAAAGTTGAGTGTTCAAACTACAGAGGCATAAGCTTATTGAGTATTCCTGGGATTTGGATGGGGGGTTATTGACAGAGGGTAAAGGCATGTACAGAGCATCAGATTGGTGAGGTGCAGTTTAGTTTCAGAAGTGGTAGAGGATGTGTGGATCAGATGTTTGCTTTCAAGAATGTGTGATGAATACTTAGAAAAATAAATTGATTTGTGTGTAGCATTTATGGACCTGGAGAAGGCATATAATAAGGTTGATAAAGATGCTTTGTGGAAGGTCTTAAGGGCATATGGTGTTGAAGGTAAGCTGCTAGAAGCAGTGAAAAGCTTTTATGAAGGATAAAAGGCATTTGTATGAGCAGGAAGAGAGGAAAGTGATTGGTTCCCAGTGAAGGTCGGTCTGCAGCAGGGGTGTTTGATGTCCCCATGGTTGTTTAATTTGTTTATGCATGGGGTGGTCAGGGAGGTAGATGCATGGGTTTTGGAGAGAGGGCAGTCTGTTGGGGATGAGAGGGCCTAGGAAGTGAGTTGGTTGTTCAATGTATAAGTTGGTGACTGAGTTTGGAAAAGTGTGTGAAAGGAGAAAGTTGAGAGCAAATGTGAATAAGAGCAAGGTTATTAGGTTCTGCAGGGTTGTGGGACAAGTTAGTTGGGTTGTAAGTTTGAATGGAGAAAAATTGGATATCTGGGAGTGGACTTTGCAGCGAATGGAACCATGGAAGCAGAAATGAGTCACTGGGTAGGGGAGGGGGTGAAGGTTCTAGGAGCGATGAAGAATGTGTGGAAGGAGAGAACGTGATCTCGGAGAGTAAAAATGGGTATGTTTGAAGAAATAGTAGTTCCAACAGTATTACATGGTTGCAAGGCATGGGCTATAGATAGGGCTGTATGGAGGAGGCTGGATGTGTTGGAAAAGAAATGTTTGAGGACAATATGTGGTGTGAGGTGGTTTGATTGAGCAAGTAATGAAAAGGTAAGAGAGATGTGTGGAAATAATAAGAGTGTGGTTGAGAGAGCAGAAGAGGATGTGTTGAAATGGTTTGAACATATGGAGAGAATGAGTAAGGAAAGATTGACAAAGAGGATATATGTGTCAGAGGTGGAGGGAAGAAGGAGAAGTGGAATGCCAAATTGGAGGTTGGAAGAATGGAATGAAAAAGATTCTGAGTGATTGGAGCTTGACCATATAGGAAGTTAAAAGGCATGCAAGGAATAGAGTGAATTGGAATGATGTGGTATACCAGGTTTGACATGCTGTCAGTGGATTAAACCAGGGCATGTGAAGCACCTGGGGTAAACCATGGAAAGTTTTGTGAGGCCTGAATGTGGAAAGGGTGCTGTGGTTTTGGTGCTTTACACATGATAGCTAGAGACTGAGTGTTAACAAATGTGGCCTTTTTTGTATGTTTCTGGCACTGCCTCGCAGGGAGGGGATGCTATTTCGTGTGTGGCAGGTGGTGACAGAAGTGGATGATAGCAGCAAGTATGAATATGTATATGTATATGTGTATATATGTCTGTGGGAAACAGAAGAAGGAAGGAGTCACGTGGGGAGTGCTCATCCTCCTCGAAGGCTCAGACTGGGGTGTCTAAATGTGTGTGGATGTAACCAAGATGAAAGAAAAGGAGTGATAGGTAGTATGTTTGAGGAAAGGAACCTGGATGTTTTGGCTCTGAGTGAAACGAAGCTCAAGGGTAAAGGGGAAGAGTGGTTTGGGAATGTCTTGGGAGTTAAGTCAGGGGTTAGTGAGAGGACAACAGCAAGGGAAGGAGTAGCAGTACTGCTGAAACAGGAATTGTGGGAGTATGTGATAGAATGTAAGAAAGTAAATTCTCGATTAATATGGGTAAAACTGAAAGTTGATGGAGAGAGGTGGGTGATTATTGGTGCATATGCACCTGGGCATGAGAAGAAAGATCATGAGAGGCAAGTGTTTTGGGAGCAGCTGAATGAGTGTGTTAGTGGTTTTGATGCACGAGACCGGGTTATAGTGATGGGTGATTTGAATGCAAAGGTGAGTAATGTGGCAGTTGAGGGAATAATTGGTATACATGGGATGTTCAGTGTTGTAAATGGAAATGGTGAAGAGCTTGTAGATTTATGTGCTGAAAAAGGACTGGTGATTGGAAATACCTGGTTTAAAAAGCAAGATATACATAAGTATACGTATGTAAGTAGGAGAGATGGCCAGAGTGCGTTATTGGATTACGTGTTAATTGACAGGCGCGCGAAAGAGAGACTTTTGGATGTTAATGTGCTGAGAGGTGCAACTGGAGGGATGTCTGATCATTATCTTGTGGAGGCTAAGGTGAAGATTTGTATGGGTTTTCAGAAAAGAAGAGTGAATGTTGGGGTGAAGAGGGTAGTGAGAGTAAGTGAGCTTGGGAAGGAGACTTGTGTGAGGAAGTACCAGGAGAGACTGAGTACAGAATGGAAAAAGGTGAGAACAATGGAAGTAAGGTGAGTGGGGGAGGAATGGGATGTATTTAGGGAATCAGTGATGGATTGCGCAAAAGATGCTTGTGGCATGAGAAGAGTTGGAGGTGGGTTGATTAGAAAGGGTAGTGAGTGGTGGGATGAAGAAGTAAGATTATTAGTGAAAGAGAAGAGAGAGGCATTTGGATGATTTTTGCAGGGAAAAAATGCAATTGAGTGGGAGATGTATAAAAGAAAGAGACAGGAGGTCAAGAGAAAGGTGCAAGAGGTGAAAAAGAGGGCAAATGAGAGTTGGGGTGAGAGAGTATCATTAAATTTTAGGGAGAATAAAAAGATGTTCTGGAAGGAGGTAAATAAAGTGCGTAAGACAAGGGAGCAAATGGAAACTTCAGTGAAGGGCACAAATGGGGAGGTGATAACAAGTAATGGTGATGTGAGAAGGAGATGGAGTGAGTATTTTGAAGGTTTGTTGAATGTGTTTGATGATAGAGTGGCAGATATAGGGTGTTTTGGTCGAGGTGGTGTGCAAAGTGAGAGGGTTAGGGAAAATGATTTGGTAAACAGAGAAGAGGTAGTAAAAGCTTTGCGGAAGATGAAAGCCGGCAAGGCAGCAGGTTTGGATGGTATTGCAGTGGAATTTATTAAAAAAGGGGGTGACTGTATTGTTGACTGGTTGGTAAGGTTATTTAATGTATGTATGACTCATGGTGAGGTGCCTGAGGATTGGCGGAATGCGTGCTTAGTGCCATTGTACAAAGGCAAAGGGGATAAGAGTGAGTGCTCAAATTACAGAGATATAAGTTTGTTGAGTATTCCTGGTAAATTATATGGGAGGGTATTGATTGAGAGGGTGAAGGCATGTACAGAGCATCAGATTGGGGAAGAGCAGTGTGGTTTCAGAAGTGGTAGAGGATGTGTGGATCAGGTGTTTGCTTTGAAGAATGTATGTGAGAAATACTTAGAAAAGCAAATGGATTTGTATGTAGCATTTATGGATCTGTAGAAGGCATATGATAGAGTTGATAGAGATGCTCTGTGGAAGGTATTAAAAATATATGGTGTGGGAGGCAAGTTGTTAGAAGCAGTGAAAAGTTTTTATTTAGATGTAAGGCATGTGTACGTGTAGGAAGAGAGGAAAGTGATTGGTTCTCAGTGAATGTAGGTTTGCGGCAGGGGTGTGTGATGTCTCCATGGTTGTTTAATTTGTTTATGGATGGGGTTGTTAGGGAGGTGAATGCAAGAGTTTTGGAAAGAGGGGCAAGTATGAAGTCTGTTGTGGATGAGAGAGCTTGGGAAGTGAGTCAGTTGTTGTTCGCTGATGATACAGCGCTGGTGGCTGATTCATGTGAGAAACTGCAGAAGCTGGTGACTGAGTTTGGTAAAGTGTGTGAAAGAAGAAAGTTAAGAGTGAATGTGAATAAGAGCAAGGTTATTAGGTACAGTAGGGTTGAGGGTCAAGTTAATTGGGAGGTAAGTTTGAATGGAGAAAAACTGGAGGAAGTAAAGTGTTTTAGATATCTGGGAGTGGATCTGGCAGCGGATGGAACCATGGAAGCGGAAGTGAATCATAGGGTAGGGGAGGGGGCGAAAATCCTAGGAGCCTTGAAGAATGTTTGGAAGTCGAGAACATTATCTCGGAAAGCAAAAATGGGTATGTTTGAAGGAATAGTGGTTCCAACAATGTTGTATGGTTGCGAGGCGTGGGCTATGGATAGAGTTGTGCGCAGGAGGGTGGATGTGCTGGAAATGAGATGTTTGAGGACAACATGTGGTGTGAGGTGGTTTGATCAAGTAAGTAACGTAAGGGTAAGAGAGATGTGTGGAAATAAAAAGAGCGTGGTTGAGAGAGCAGAAGAGGGTGTTTTGAAATGGTTTGGGCACATGGAGAGAATGAGTGAGGAAAGATTGACCAAGAGGATGTATGTGTCGGAGGTGGAGGGAACGAGGAGAGGTGGGAGACCAAATTGGAGGTGGAAAGATGGAGTGAAAAAGATTTTGTGTGATCGGGGCCTGAACATGCAGGAGGGTGAAAGGAGGGCAAGGAATAGAGTGAATTGGATCGATGTGGTATGCCGAGGTTGACGTGCTGTCAGTGGATTGAATCAGGGCATGTGAAGCGTCTGGGGTAAACCATGGAAAGCTGTGTTGGTATATTTGCGTGTGTGGACGTGAATGTGTATACATGTGTATGGGGGTGGGTTGGGCCATTTCTTTTGTCTGTTTCCTTGCACTACCTCGCAAACGCGGGAGACAGCGACAAAGCAAAAAAAAAAAAATGTGTATGTGTATGTGTATGTATATATGCATTGAAATGTATATGTATGTATGATGTGTGTGTGGGCACTTATGTATATACATGTGTATGTGGGTGGGTTGGGTCATTCCTTGTTCTACCTTTCTAACATGGGAGACGGCGGTTAATTATGATAAATATATATTTATTTATATATTTTATTTTGCTTTGTCACTGTCTCCTGCGTTAGCGAGGTAGCGCAAGAAAACAGACGAAAGAATGGCCCAACCCACCCACATACACATGTATATACACACACGTCCACACACGCAAATATACATGCCTATGCATCTCAACGTATACATATATATACACACACAGACATATATATACACATGTACATAATGTACATTCACATGTACACATGTACATGCCCTGGTTCAATCCATTGACAGCACGTCGACCCCGGTATATCACATCGTTCCAATTCACTCTATTCCTTGCACGCCTTTCACCCTCCTGCACGTTCAGGCCTCGATCACTCAAAATCTTTTTCACTCCATCTTTCCACCTCCAATTTGGTCTCCCACTTCTCCTCGTTCCCTCCACCTCTGACACATATATCCTCTTGGTCAATCTTTCCTCACTCATTCTCTCCATGTGCCCAAACCATTTCAAAACACCCTCTTCTGCTCTCTCAACCACGCTCTTTTTATTTCCACACGTCTCCCTTACCCTTACATTACTTACTCGATCAAACCACCTCACACCACACATTGTCCTCAAACATCTCATTTCCAGCACATCCACCCTCCTGCACATAACTCTATCCATAGCCCACGCCTCACAACCATACAACATTGTTGGAACCACTATTCCTACAAACATAGCCATTTTTGCTTTCCGAGATAATGTTCTCGACTTCCAAACATTCTTCAAGGCTCCCAGATTTTTCGCCCCCTCCCCCTCCCTATGATTCACTTCCGCTTCCATGGTTCCATCCGCTGCCAGATCCACTCCCAGATATCTAAAACACTTTACTTCCTCCAGTTTTTCTCCATTCAAACTTACCTCCCAATATTTATTTATTTTTTTTTTTTGTTTTTGTTTTTTTGCTTTGTCGCTGTCTCCCGCGTTTGCGAGGTAGCGCAAGGAAACAGACGAAAGAAATGGCCCAACCCACCCCCATACACATGTATATACATACGTCCACACACGCAAATATACATACCTACACAGCTTTCCATGGTTTACCCCAGATGCTTCACATGCCTTGATTCAATCCACTGACAGCACGTCAACCCCGGTATACCACATCGCTCCAATTCACTCTATTCCTTGCCCTCCTTTCACCCTCCTGCATGTTCAGGCCCCGATCACACAAAATCTTTTTCACTCCATCTTTCCACCTCCAATTTGGTCTCCCTCTTCTCCTCGTTCCCTCCACGTCCGACACATATATCCTCTTGGTCAATCTTTCCTCACTCATTCTCTCCATGTGACCAAACCATTTCAAAACACCCTCTTCTGCTCTCTCAACCACGTTCTTTTTATTTCCACACATCTCTCTTACCCTTACGTTACTTACTCGATCAAACCACCTCACACCACACATTGTCCTCAAACATCTCATTTCCAGCACATCCATCCTCCTGCGCACAACTCTGTCCATAGTCCACGCCTCGCAACCATACAACATTGTTGGAACCACTATTCCTTCAAACATACCCATTTTTGCTTTCCCGCTGTCTCCCGCGTTAGCAAGGTAGTGCAAGGAAACAGACTAAAGAAATGGCCAAACCCACCCACATACACATGTATATACATACACGTCCACACACGCAAATATACCTACCTATACATCTCAACGTATACATATATACACACACAGACATATGCATACACAGACATATACATATATACACATGTACATAATTCATACTTGCTGCCTTTATTCATTCCCGTCGCCTCCCCTGCCACACATGAAATGACAACCCCCCTCCCCCCTGCACCCGTGCTAGTTAGCACTGGGAAAAGACAACAAAGACCACATTTGTTCACAATCAGTCTCTAGGTGTCATGTGTAATGCACCAAAACCACATAAAAGCTTATGAAATGATAATTTTTCTTAAAAAAATTAGTTCAACAAAAAATGAACTTTGCGTTCAGAATTCCCAACATAGTTTCAAGGGTATGCTCTTAAAAGGGAGACACGTGGGTGCCAAATGCTTCGGAGCACAGTCAGATGGAACAAGGAAGGGAAGTGCACAGTTTGTGTCACTGTCGCCACAATTTCCAATTTTTGCTGATATATGCAGAAGCTGATTCTGTGTGACTTACATATAAAGTATATTAATATATTTGATTTGTAATGGTGATAAGAGTAAAATGACAGTCATTACATCAACATGAAAGGTAGCAAAACTAGATATTAAGACATTCAAGAATGCAGCACTTCATTCATTTAAGAATAGGGGAGCACTCTCTTCCCTATGGGTGTTACAGGCCCGATGGGTGTTACAGGGCTGAGTTTCCTGTTATGCTGTTTATCTGAAAGGATGAATATATCAACAATTAGGGAGCAAAATCCTCAAATGTTCAAGGAATTGAAAAAACTGTGTGGATTTTAGAGAGTTGAATTTTGGGAGTTGTCACATGTGATTTGTGTAACATGGGAGACACCATTGAAGGATAGGATAGTTGGGCTTATTTTGAAAAAGCAGCCAATATTTTGGCATTGCTTAGTGTCTCATTGGGATTGTAGGTGTGCTCTTTGGAAGTAATACTAAAGTGTAATTATGTATGTAATTATACATGTATGTTTAAAGGTATTTATGTGTAAAGATGTATGTAATTATGTGTAAATAGTAACCATGAAAAATAATGTCATTAAGTGAATGTGGGTCTTACTCACCCCTTGCTGCCTCACTTAGGGCAGTTACATATTAATGGTTACCTCAGCCATATCAGTTATGGTAGTTTGATTGTTTCTACACATCCTTTATGTTTACATGTACTCTTTTCATATATAGTTTTAAGTAACCATTGGGGTTGCATCAGAGACTTTCCAACTCTGCCTTCCTGTACCCCATACCCTCTCCACTACTTTTCACCAAGGCTTTATAAGTAAACTTTAGCACAATGCTGTGGCATCATGATTTTTATTTTATCTTTTTTTTTTCTTTTTTTTTTTTTTTTTTTTTTTTACAATGGGAAACAGAATGTAACTCTCCCCCTCCCCATTTCTTGAGGGTTTTTGAAAAAGTTCCACTTAGGTTACTTAAGTATTTGAGTTTTAGCATTCTGAAATATTTGAGAACTTTTCAATAATTTTTTTTTCTAGAAAACTCTTCATTTTATATATATATATTTATTATATAACCCCAAGGACTCCTTCTCCAGGGGTTCCTGCAGCTTTAAGGTTGGGCTACAGTTAGAAGCAAGGGAAGGATGAACTTTGGAGTGGGAAGTTGTTCAGCAAAATTTTACTCGTTTGATACAACCTTACTAAAGGTGACTTTTCACATGTCATATAACCACAAGCAATAAGTTTCTGATAATGCCAGTAAGTATGTAGAGAACTTCATATTAGGTAGAATTATGTGTAAGTTTCACCACAGGGTTGGTTTATACAGTCTTCAGATTTACATAGGTGCTCCCTCTGTAAGTTCATATTAAATGTTGGTGATGAAATCTCTCCTACTTAGTCATTAGCTTTGTGACGTTGAAATACTGAGGAATATTTTTAAGTGATGGTTATTGCAGGACTCGCTCCCAGAAAAAAATTATGATAGATAACTTGTTGGTACTTATGCCATGAAGAACTTTGTGAACCCTAGATCGTATCTGTAATTTAATTGTACTTCTGTACTTTATCATCTCCCTGATAGCAGACTTCTGGCAAGGGTAAACGTCTCTGAGTCCACTTGCAGACAAATGGGGAAACTGTGATGTATTATAATGTCAAGCAAGGTTTATTATCTGGCTTCTGCCAGACTTGGAACATCAAGTAGGACATGCTAGTTATAAGAGTGTTTCCCATAGATATTTTCCTAGAATATTTTTTGACAGCATTATGAAGCACTATTTCTGTAACCATCAGTAAAGATGAGTTTTAATCCTTTCATTGCATCATACTCTGTTAAGCTTGCATAATAGAGTGCTTTTGTCTTCAGTCCAGCCACTTAGGAACTTAAGTTCTCTATGAATTTTAAATTCTATTAGCTGGCTATAGACAGCAATTTAAACAAAGGATAAGTCATGAAACAGGTTGGAGGCCCCATTAAATCTCTCACAAGCATGGGGAATAGTCATGTCTTATTTTGGGACTCGCCACATCTGATGCAAGTCGGAGATACCTGGTACTTCCTTGCCTGTCTCGTCAGCCCACCTTTTATGTACACCATGTCTCCAGTGCCCAAATGAGCTTTCTTACACCTTCAGAAATAGTCCTAGATGAGTTTTTCAGATGAGGAAAGAAATATCTGTCCATAATATTTGAAAAAGAAACATGCGTTATAAGAGTGGGAAGGACAGGAATTACTGTAATGCATCTGCTCAAGGTTACACAATGAGTGAAAAGTTGCCTTAGGGAAGGTTGCATCACTTGGAATACAATCTCATTAAAGAACTCACTTCAGAGTTCACATTTCACTGCTATTGGAACTTGTGCAGTCTGAGGCAGCAGAAGCCTTTGGAAAGAGATCGTGGGTAACACCAGGATTCTTTTTTCAATAATTTGGCCTTTTTTTTTTGTAGTGATCAAGTGCATATTATGAATATAATTATGGGTAATTAATGGTAAAAAGAAAGTCAATTTTAGATTAATAAAGAGCTAGGAGGAATCTTTTTTGAGAATGGGAGGCTGCCTCTACACAGGGTCAGTAGGATCAAACATTGGTTCTAATTTGTCTATTGTAGGCAAAGTTTGTACCCCTACAGTAACGTACCTTGATCTTGGCATGTTACTTTGTGTAAGATTTTTTTTTAAGGGGGAGGGAGGCATTTATGCTGTTAGAAAAATGCACCAAAAGGGTAAAATAGCAGTAATAGGTGAAAAAGAATTTTAGATCGGTCAGCAAAGGATTCAGTATTGTTACACATTCAAATTGTATCAGTGTGAACCATTCAAACAGTATGGTATCTAGTTGCTCTGATTTAGGATTTACTAGTCTGGCTTAGTTTAAACTTATTTTGATTCTTGTTCAACATAACTCTTAGCAGGCATCGAGAATGAGCCAAAACATGGAAGGCAAAATTATTTGGATGCTTTTTTATTTGTATTTAGAGATATTTATAGTTCTAGAGACAGTAACTTTCTAGCAGATTAAATCCAAATGATAAAGCTTTACTGTGCTGATGACATGTATACCATGTGTTGATGTATTTATTTATGGAAATTACTTTTTTCTTAATTCTTTAGAATGTGTGGTATAGAGTAAGCCAGAATTAAAAACTTATATGACTGTTAACGTCAGTATGTTGTTTATTGTATTTGGACCCAGTCGCACAGCAAGCAGTAAAGTTTGTTAGGGATGGATGGATATTGACATTTTAACCGTAAAGAAGAATGCTTGAAATACATGTTTTTCTTACTTCCCAAATTGTTAAGAAAATTAGTCTAAACCTAGTTGCCAGTTTTGCATGTTCTGTGTCCTTTGTTTAATTAGATGTTTTTGTTTCTTTTGCTTGATTATTTTATGTGCCATGCAGTGGAGAAGTTTTTGTTCTTAAGATTAATAGAAGTGTAAAGGATTCATGCCCATACTTACTGTAGTGGAATGCATTTGATCATTGTTTACCTTCATACTTTACTCCTTTGCAAATCAGCTTTATGTCAGCCATAGATTTTGTTATGTAAAATCTTTAGGTGGATATTTGAGCTTATTGAAATTTATGTCAGATGTCTTAAAAAAGAATTTAGATTCAGTCATGTTATATATCACTTTTAGTTTTCCAAGCACTGACAGTGTAGCAATTTTTTTAACAGATTAAGTGGAGCTGGAACTCCTGGAGGTGGCAATGGAAGTGGGGCATTTGGAGGCTACAAGAGTGGAGGTGTGACCACTCCTGGGAGTGTACCTAGCTTACGACAGGCAGGAGTCACGGATGGACCTCCACCTTCAGTAGATTCCCCTGCCTCAATAACACCATCACCCCTCCCTACACCAAATTCACAACCTTCATCTGTGCCTCATCATGGTAAGTTATGATGTGGTGTAATTATGGATGTTAATGTGTTTAGTGGGAAGCATTGAAGCATAGTAGAGCCAACATGTTCTCCCATGCTTGTGAGAGTAAACTTGTTAGAAGTTACACTTGCACATAGATGAGGCAATATTTGTCATTAGAATACGTTTTGTGGTGTACTCTAGATGCAGGACGTGGCAAAAGCTGCATGATTTTACTGAAATTCTAATGGGGTTGATTTTTAAGTCTAGATTTTTATGTTTGAAGTGCATACCAAGCTATCCATTGCATCATCCAGCCATACCAAGCATCTGGATTTTAGTGATGCTTCCTCCCCACGCATAACACTAGTAACATGTAGTAACTTGTGGTAGTTAGAAATCTTTTGACTCCCTGTATTTGATGATGAACAGTGTAATTGTTATTTATTCAATATATTGTACTTGCAAGTACATCAGAGATTTTGCCATGATAGCAGGGCTAGCACAAAGCAGTCTTGCATGATGAATAAGACAATTAAAAGAACGTTAAAAAAAAAATTGTATAATCAGAAAGTGGCAATATCATAACCAATGGGGTAGGCTCAAACCTGGCAAAGTTCAAATTTTAGCACCAGGAGGGGATACTTTAGTTTTCAAGAGTATCCAAGTCTCACCACACCTTCTCATGGTAACCTTTTTATTTCACCCTTAGGAGTGAATCTAAATGGGGAGGCATTTCCCAACCCCATCAAGGCAATAGTAGTGGTAGTTTTCCTTTTAAATACAGACCAACCCTTGAGGTTTGCTGAGGTTTTTAGATTTCCAGAAGGTTTGGAAGCCTCACTTCCTCTGGGAGACTGCACTGGAGTTGCCATATGCCAGTGGTCTTTCAAAGGTGAGGCACAAAAGGCTAAGAAGCAGCACTTGAGTCTACCGGTTATGCTGAGGAGTAAAAGAGATGAGTGAGTTAGGGTGATAGTGCTGAATGTTAATGTGATGCTTGGTGAGAGAGTGATTGAGGGTGATGGTGCTGAATGTGAATGGGATGCTTGGTGAGAGTAAAAGGAGGGAGCTTGTGGAGAACTTTAAGAATTATTGCTTGGATGTGCTGGGTATTGGGGAAACCCATGTCCTTGGGCAGGATGTACAGAGTGAAAATGGAAATGATGAATGTAGGTTATGGGAGGTCGTTGAAGGAGTGATATGGATGGGTGTTGAAGAAGATTATCAGGGAAGAGGGAAAGAAGGATGTGCAATTCTACTATCACCAAGAGTTTGGGAGGGTATTACAGAGCATGGATAGAATAGAATGAGAATAATGTGGGTGAAAGGAAAGATTTGAATTGTGAAGATTGCTTGGGTATATGTATGTATATGCACCTCTGAATTTGAAGACTGTGCAAGGTGAGGGTTATATGGAGTATTTCTGGAGGTTTTTGAATGACTGTAAACAGTTTTGAGAATGAGAGAATATATTTTATTCATTTATTATTTATTATACTTGATCACCTTTTCCCATGGCAGCAAGGTAGTGCAGACAAAGAAATAATGGCCCATTAGCTCATATATATACATAAATGCCCATACATGCACTTACACATACATATACATATATACATACATATACATATCAACATATACACTCACAGATGATGTATGGTGTTTGATGATAGAGTGGCAGATATAGAATGTTTTGGTCGAGGTGGTGTGCAAAGTGAGATGGTTAGGGAGAATAGTGTGATAAACATAGAGGAGGTAGTGAAAGCTTTGCGGAAGATGAAAGCCGGAAAGGCAGCAGGTTTGGATGGTAGTGGAACCTATTAAAAAAAGGGGTGACTGTGTTGTTGACTGGTTGGTAAGGATGTTCAGTATATGTATGGTCCATGGTGAAGTGCTTGAAGATTGGCGAAATGCATGCATAGTGCCATTGTATAAAGGTGAGTGTTCAAATTACAGAGGTATAAGTTTGTTGAGTATTCCTTGGAAATTATATGGAAGGGTATTGATTAGAGGGTAAAGGCATGTACAGAGCATCAGATTGGGGAAGAGCAATGTGGTTTCAGAAGTGGTAGAGGATGTGTGGATCAGGTGTTCGCTTTGAAAAATGTATGTGAGAAATACTTAAAAAAACAAATGGATTTGTACATAGCATTTATGGATCTGGAGAAGGCATGTAATAGAGTTGATAAGAGATGCTTTATGGAGGGTATTTAGAGTTTATGGTGTGGGATGTAAGTTGTTAGAAGCAGTGAAAAGTTTTTATCAAGGATGTAAGGCATGTATGAGTGGGAAGAGAGGAAAGTGATTGGTTCTCAGTGAATGTTGGTTTGCAGCAGGGGTGCGTGATGTCTCTATGGCTGTTTAATTTGTTTATGGATGGGGTTGTTAGGGAGGTGAATGCAAGAGTTTTGGAGAGAGGGGCAAGTATTCAGTTTGTTGTGGATGAGAGGGCTTGGGAAGTGAGTCACTTGTTCGCTGATGATACAGCTCTGGTGGCTGATTCGTATGAGAAACTGCAGAAGCTGGTGACTGAGTTTGGTAAAGTGTGTGAAAGAAAACTGAGAGTAAATATGAATAAGAGTAAGGTTATTAGGTACAGTAGGGTTGAGGGACAAGTCAATTGGGAGCTAGGGTTGAATGGAGAAAAACTGGAGGAAGCAAAGTGTTTTAGATATCTGGGAGTGGATTTAGCATCGGATGGAACCATGGAAGCGGAAGTAAGTCTCAGGGTGGGGAAGGGGGTGAAGGTTCTGGGAGTATTGAAGAATGTGTGGAAATCAAGGACATTATCTCTGAAAGCAAAAATGGGTATGTTTGAAGGAATAGCGGTTCCAACAGCGTTATATGGTTGCAAGACGTGGGCTGTAGATAGGGTTGTGCGGAGGAGGGCAGATGTGGTGGAAATGAGATGTTTGAGGACAATATGTGGTGTACGGTGGTTTGATCGAGTAAGTAATGAAAGGGTAAGAGAGATGTGTGGTAATAGAAAGAGTGTGGTGGTGAGAGCAGAAGAGGGTGTTTTGAAATGGTTTGGTCACATGGAGAGAATGAGTGAGGAATGATTGACAAAGAGGATATATGTATCACAGGTGGAGGGGAGGAGGAGAAGTGGGAGACCAAAGTGGAGGGGAAAGATGGAGTGAAAAAGATTTTGAGCGATCAGGGTCTGAACCTACAGGAGGGTAAAAGGCATGCAAGGAGTAGAGTGATTTGGAACGATGTGGTATACCGGGGTCGACGTGCTGTCACTGGATTGAACTAGGGCATGTGAAGCGTCTTGGGTAAACCAAGGAAAGTTTTGTGGGGCCTGGATGGAGAAAGGGAGCTGTGGTTTTGGTGCAGTATGCATGACAGCTAGAGACTGAATGTGAACGAATGTGGCATTTGTTGTCTTTTCCTAGTGCTACCTCGCACACATGTGGGGGAGAGGGGGTTGTCATTTCATGTGTGACGGGGTGGCGACGGGAATGAATAAAGATAGCAAGTGTGAATTATGTACATGTGTATATATGTATATGTCTGTGTATGTATATATATGTATACATTGAAATGTATAGGTATGTGAATGTGCGTGTGTGGGCGTTTATGTATATACATGTGTATGTTGTTGGGTTTGTCCATTCTTTCGTCTGTGTCCTTGCGCTACCTTGCTTAATGCGGGAGACTGACAAAGTATTAAAAAAATAATTATGTATGTATACGTTGAAATGTATGGGTACGTAAATGTGTATGTGTGGGCGTTTATGTATATACATCTGTATGTGGGTAGGTTGGGCCATTCTTTCACCTGTTTCCTTGTGCTGCCTTGCCAATGCAGGAGACAGCGACTAAGTATGACCATAAAGAAAAACATTCATAGACATATACATATATACACATGTATGTATTCATACTTGCTTGCCTTCATCCATTCCTGGTGTCACCCAGTCCCACAGGAAACAGCATCACTGCCCCCTGCTTCAGTGAGGTAGTAACAGGAAAACAGAAAAAAAAGGACACTTTCGGTCACATTCAGTCTGTAGCTGTCATGTGTAATACTACAGCTCCCTATCCACATCCAGGCCCCACAGGCCTTTCCATGGTTTACCCCAGATATTTCATATTCCCTGGCTCAGTCGATTGGCAACACATCGACCCTGGTATGCCACATCGTTCCAATTCACATTATTACTTGCATGCCTCTCACCACTTGTATGTTGTGACTCAGATCATTCAAAATCTTTTTCACTCAATCCATCCACCTCCAATTTGGTCTCCCTCTTCTCCTTGTTCCCTCCACCTCTGACACATATATCTTTGTCAATCTTTCCTCACTCATTTTCTCCATATGTCCAAACCATTTCAACACACCCTCTTCTGCTTTCTCAACCTCACTCTTTTTGTTTCCACACATCTCTCTTACCCTTTCATTGCTTACTAGATCAAATCACCTCATACCACATATTGACCTCAAACATCTCATTTCCAACACATCCACCCTCCTCTGTACAACCCCATCCCTCGCAGCCATATAACTGTGTTGGAACTACTGTTCCTTCAAATGTGCCCATTTTTGCTTTCAGATAATGTTCTCTCCTCCACACATTCTTCATTGCTCCCAGAACCTTTGCCCCCTCCCCCACCCTGTGACTCACTTTCTTTTCCATGGTTCCATTTGCTGCTGAGTCCACTCCCAGATATCTAAAACATTTCACTTACTCCAATTTTTCTCCATTCAAACTTACATCCCTGTTAACTTGTCCCTTAATCCTACTAAACCTAATATCCTTGCACTTATTCACATTTATTTATCCTCGGCTTTCTCCTTCCACACACTTTTCCAAACTCAATCACTAACCTCTGCAGTTTCTAACCCAAATCAGCCACTAGAGTTGTATCATTGGCAAACAACAACTGACTCACTTTCCAGGCCTTCTCATCCACAATAGAATGCATACTCACCCCTCTCTCCAAAACTTGCATTTACTTCCCTAACCATCCCATCCATAAACAAATTAAACAACCTTGGGGACAATACACATCCCTGCTGCAAACCAACATTCACTGGGAACCAATCACTCTCCTCTCTCCCTACTCATACACATGCCTCACATCCTTGGTAAAAACTTTTCAATGCTTCGAGCAACTTACCTCCCACACCATCTACTCTTAAAACCTTCCACAAATCATCTCTATCAACCTGTTCATATGCCTTTTGCAGATCCATTAATGCTCCATACAAATCCATCTGTTTTTCTAAGTATTTCTCACATACATTCTTCAAAGCAAACACCAGATCCACATATCCTTTACTACTTCTGAAACTGCACTGTTCTTCCTCAATCTGATACTCTGTACATGCCTTCACCCTCTCAATCAATACCCTCATGTATAATTTTCCAGGAATACTCAACAAACTTATACCCCTATAATTTGAACACTCACCTTTATTCCTTTTGCTTTTGTACAATGGCACTATGGCATTATGCATACATTCTGCCAGTCCTCAGGCACCTCACCATGATACATACATACATTGAATATCTTTACCAACCAGTCAACAACACATTCACCCCCTTTTTAATAAATTCCACAGAAATACCGTACAAACCTGCTGCCTTGCTGGATTTCATCTTCTGCAAAGCTTTTGCACACCACCCTGACCAAATCACCCTTTATCTGCCACTCTATCATCAAACACATTCAACAGACCTTCAAAATACTCGCTCCATCTCCTTATCACTTCATCACTGCTTGATGTTACCTTCCCACTTGCCACCTTCACTGATGATCCCATTTGTTCTCTTGTCTTACACACGTTTTTTTACTACCTTCACGTCTTTTTTTCTCTCTAAAATTTAATGATACTCTTTCACCCCAACTCTCATTTGCCCTCTTTTTTTCACCTCTTGCACCTTTCTTTTTACCTCCTGCTGCTTTCTTTTATACATCTCCCAGTCATGTATATAAACAGGTATACCAGGTGGACATGCTGTCAGTGGACTGAACCATGGCATGTGAAGCATCTGGGGTAAACCATGGAAAGGTCTGTGGGGCCTGGATGTGGATAGGGAGCTTTGGTTTTGGTGCATTACACATGACAGCTAGAAACTGAGTGTGAACAAATGTGGCCTTTTTTGTCCCTTCCTGGGGGGAATGCTATGTCCTATGTGGCTGAGAAGCGACAGGTATGGATGAAGGCAAGCAAGTATGTGTATATACGTATATGTCTATGTATGTGTATGTATTTATATGTTGATACGTATATGTGCATGTGTGAGCGTATATATATATTATTATTATTATTATTTTGCTTTGTCGCTGTCTCCCGCGTTTGCGAGGTACTGTACCTAATAACCTTGCTCTTATTCACATTTACTCTTAACTTTCTTCTTTCACACACTTTACCAAACTCAGTCACCAGCTTCTGCAGTTTCTCACATGAATCAGCCACCAGCGCTGTATCATCAGCGAACAACAGCTGACTCACTTCCCAAGCTCTCTCATCCCCAACAGACTGCATACTTGCCCCTTTCCAAAACTCTTGCATTCACCTCCCTAACATCCCCATCCATAAACAAATTAAACAACCATGGAGACATCACACACCCCTGCCACAAACCTACATTCACTGAGAACCAATCACTTTCCTCTCTTCCTACACGTACGAATGCCTTACATCCTCGATAAAAACTTTTCACTGCTTTTAACAACTTGCCTCCCACACCATATATTCTTGGTACCTTCCACAGAGCATCTCTATCAATTCTATCATCTGCCTTCTCCAGATCCATAAATGCTACATACAAATCCATTTGCTTTTCTAAGTATTTCTCACATACATTCTTCAAAGCAAACACCTGATCCACACATCCTCTACCACTTCTGAAACCACACTGCTCTTCCCCAATCTGATGCTCTGTAATTTGAGCACTCACTCTTATCCCCTTTGCCTTTGTACAATGGCACTGTGCAAGCATTCTGCCAATCCTCAGGCACCTCACCATGAATCATACATACATTAAATAACCTTACGAACCAGTCAACAATATGGTCACCCCCTTTTTTAATAAATTCCACTGCAGTACCATCCAAACCTGCTGCCTTTCCGGCTTTCATCTTCTGCAAAGCTTTTGCTACCTCTTCTCTGTTTACCAAATCATTTTCCCTAACCCTCTCACTTTGCACACCACCTCGACCAAAACACCCTATATCTGCCACTCTGTCATCAAACACATTCAACAAACCTTCAAAATACTCACTCCATCTCCTTCTCACATCACCACTACTTGTTATCACCTCCCCATTTGCCCCCTTCACTGAAGTTCCCATTTGCTCCCTTGTCTTACGCACTTTATTTACCTCCTTTCAGAACATCTTTTTATTCTCCCTAAAATTTAATGATACTCTCTCACCCCAACTCTCATTTGCCCTCTTTTTCACCTCTTGCACCTATCTCTTGACCTCCTGCCTCTTTCTGTTATACATCTCCCACTCATTTGCATTTTTTCCCTGCAAAAATCGTCCAAATGCCTCTCTCTTCTCTTTCACTAATAATCTTCCTTCTTCATCACACCACTCACTACCCTTTCTAATCAACCCACCTCCCACGCTTCTCATGCCACAAGCATGTGAAAAAGAGCAAGGTTATTAGGTACAGTAGGGTTGAGGATCAAGTCAATTGGGAGGTAAGTTTGAATGGAGAAAAACTGGAGGAAGTAAAGTGTTTTAGATATGTGGGAGTGGATCTGGCAGCGGATGGAACCATGGAAGCGGAAGTGAATCATAGGGTGGGGGAGGGGGCGAAAATCCTGGGAGCCTTGAAGAATGTGTGGAAGTCGAGAACATTATCTCGGAAAGCAAAAATGGGTATGTTTGAAGGAATAGTAGTTCCAACAATGTTGTATGGTTGCGAGGCGTGGGCTATGGATAGAGTTGTGCGCAGGAGAGTGAATGTGCTGAAAATGAGATGTTTGAGGACAATGTGTGGTGTGAGGTGGTTTGATCGAGTAAGTAATGTAAGGGTAAGAGAGATGTGTGGAAATAAAGAGAGTGTGGTTGAGAGAGCAGAAGAGGGTGTTTTGAAATGGTTTGGTCACATGGAGAGAATGAGTGAGGAAAGATTGACCAAGAGGATATATGTGTCGGAGGTGGAGGGAACGAGGAGAAGTGGGAGACCAAATTGAAGGTGGAAAGATGGATTGAAAAAGATTTTGAGTAATCGGGGCCTGAACATGCAGGAGGGTGAAAGGCGGGCAAGGAATGTTGGAGATGAAATGTTTGAGGACAGTATGTGGTGTGAGGAAAGTTGATTGAATAAGAAATGATAGACTCAGAGGAGTAATAGTTAGAGGATTATGTATAAGAGAGCTGAGGAGGGTATTTTGAAATGGTTTGAACATAGGGGAAGAATGAGTAGAGGGAGACTTTTAAGAGTGTATACATGTCAGAAGCAGAACAAGTAATACAAGAAACTAAAGAAGAGAGGGAAGGCTGAAGTTCCTATGAGGCATTGTGGCTTGAATGTGTAGCAAAATGCAAGGTGTGCAAGGGATAGCACAAAGTGGAGCAGTGTAGTTTATGGGCAATAACATGGTTTGTAAGGGTTGAACCAGGGCATATGAAGCAGCCGGAGACGACCATGAAAGGGCTGTGGGGCCTGGTTGTGGATAGGGGGCTTATGTTGTGGTGTATTGTGCATGATGGCTAAAAAGTGCAGGAAATTATGAAAAACACAATAAAGTGCAATGTGAAGTTGAAGTATAAGCTGCAAAGAAAGCCTGTTACCCAACCATAGTACAAGGCCTGTTACCCAACCATAGTGCTGCATCTGAAGCAGGCCAACATCAGTCAATGGTACGACCAAGTAAAAGAATTAACTGGCTGTGACAAACAAGGGCTCTCCTTCCTTTGTGTAGATCAGCTTGGCAAAGTGCAAACATTTTACCTTATTTGTCAATAATTACAACAACATGACCTCAGCTCCCTGCTGGCATACCTCCCAACCCTACCTGCCCCAAACACAGAAGAGGAATATCAGGTCCTGATATGCTTGCTGGTGCTGACAGAGAGGGAGGAGTTACTGGGGAGGGGTGTCATCTGGTTCAGATGTTGTGGAAGGTGGTGGTGATTGTTGAGTGAGTTCAGCTATTACATCATTAGATGTTAATGGCTAGTACTCCATGCATGTGTCATCTTTCTTCAAAAAGAAATCTAGTGTTGTCTTTTTAGCCTTCATATGAAAGTCTTCTCATGGTGCATTGCTTTATGACACCTGATGGGCTACCTTTGAATTCCGATCTGTTTTTGGGTCATCCTCATCAGATATAGCAAAGTGAGCATCTTGCATGGCATTGGCAGTGCCACACCACTGCTCTGTCAGCCCAATGATAATCTCGTTTCAAACTTAAGCTTGAGTAGATTGATAAAAGTTGTAAGTGGACCATGCGCTTTATTCTAAAAATGGTGTAAATAGAGGTTGTTGTAAACTAATAATGCACCCGTCACTGAGACCACCTCCCCCCTGATGCCTCACCCCAATGGCTTACTGTCCATCTTGAAAATCGACTTGTACTAATCAGAGCTCTTAGAGACAGATGTCAGAATATTCCCATACTTGCTATAGCTAAGGAAATAAAAAATTATCTGCTAGGTAAGCTATGCAGTGTGTAAATTGCTATATAACTGTAACTCATTCAGCATTTAATGATTCATCTTTTAATGTTCAAGTAATTACCACTAAGTGCATAACATAGAAACCTTAGTAATTGTACTGTAAAACTTTCTGCATATCTGCCACTCAGAATTTGTATATGTACCTCACTCATGTGCTTGTACATTGCATGGAAACATCTAACTCTACTTTAGCCTTAAGCTCTTTTGTTAATTAGTTACTGTTATGACCTCCCAGCTCTGTAATATCTCAGCTGTATATTTTCAGATGAATGGCTGCCTGAATCGAAGAAACCATTCACTGTTATTATTATTATTGTTTTTTATGTTGTTATACTTGATCGCCATTTCCCATGGCAGCAAGGTAGCATCAGGAAACAGATGAAGAAAGACCCATCCACTCACTATAATTATTGTTATTATCCCTGGGGATAGGGGAGAAAGAATACTTCCCACGTATTCCCTGTGTGTCGTAGAAGGCGACTAAAAGGGAAGGGAGCGGGGGGCTGGAAATCCTCCCCTCTCTTTTTTTTTTTTTTTTTTTTAATTTTCCGAAAGAAGGAACAGAGAAGACGGCCAGGTGAGGATATTCCCTCAAAGGCCCAGTCCTCTGTTCTTAATGCTACCTCGCTATCGCGGGAAATGGCGAATAGTATGAAAAAAAAAAAACATAATCGCTGTTTCCTGCATCAGCAAGGTAGTGCCAGGAAACAGACGAAGGATGGCCCATCCACTCATATACACCTATGTATACAGAAACACCCACATACGCACATATTCATATACTTTTTCTTTTTCTTTTAAACTATTCGCCATTTCCCGCGTCAGCGAGGTAGCGTTAAGAACAGAGGACTGGGCCTTTTTTGGAATATCCTCACCTGGCCCCCTCTGTTCCTTCTTTTGGAAAATAAAAAAAAAAAAAACGAGAGGGGAGGATTTCCAGCCCCCTGCTCCCTCCCCTTTCAGTCGCCTTCTACGACACGCAGGGAATATGTGGGAAGTATTCTTAATCCCCTATCCCCAGGGATGATCACAGATTCATACACAGATGTTACATATATACACATATACATATTCATTCACCTCCCTAACATCCCCATCCATAAACAAATTAAACAACCATGGAGACATCACACACCCCTGCCACAAACCTACATTCACTGAGAACCAATCACTTTCCTCTCTTCCTACACGTACGAATGCCTTACATCCTCGATAAAAACTTTTCACTGCTTTTAACAACTTGCCTCCCACACCATATATTCTTGGTACCTTCCACAGAGCATCTCTATCAATTCTATCATCTGCCTTCTCCAGATCCATAAATGCTACATACAAATCCATTTGCTTTTCTAAGTATTTCTCACATACATTCTTCAAAGCAAACACCTGATCCACACATCCTCTACCACTTCTGAAACCACACTGCTCTTCCCCAATCTGATGCTCTGTAATTTGAGCACTCACTCTTATCCCCTTTGCCTTTGTACAATGGCACTGTGCAAGCATTCCGCCAATCCTCAGGCACCTCACCATGAATCATACATACATTAAATAACCTTACGAACCAGTCAACAATACGGTCACCCCCTTTTTTTAATAAATTCCACTGCAGTACCATCCAAACCTGCTGTCTTTCCGGCTTTCATCTTCCGCAAAGCTTTTGCTACCTCTTCTCTGTTTACCAAATCATTTTCCCTAACCCTCTCACTTTGCACACCACCTCGACCAAAACACCCTATATCTGCCACTCTGTCATCAAACACATTCAACAAACCTTCAAAATACTCACTCCATCTCCTTCTCACATCACCACTACTTGTTATCACCTCCCCATTTGCCCCCTTCACTGAAGTTCCCATTTGCTCCCTTGTCTTACGCACTTTATTTACCTCCTTTCAGAACATCTTTTTATTCTCCCTAAAATTTAATGATACTCTCTCACCCCAACTCTCATTTGCCCTCTTTTTCACCTCTTGCACCTATCTCTTGACCTCCTGCCTCTTTCTGTTATACATCCACTCATTTGCATTTTTTCCCTGCAAAAATCGTCCAAATGCCTCTCTCTTCTCTTTCACTAATAATCTTCCTTCTTCATCACACCACTCACTACCCTTTCTGATCAACCCACCTCCCACGCTTCTCATGCCACAAGCATGTGAAAAAGAGCAAGGTTATTAGGTACAGTAGGGTTGAGGATCAAGTCAATTGGGAGGTAAGTTTGAATGGAGAAAAACTGGAGGAAGTAAAGTGTTTTAGATATGTGGGAGTGGATCTGGCAGCGGATGGAACCATGGAAGCGGAAGTGAATCATAGGGTGGGGGAGGGGGCGAAAATCCTGGGAGCATTGAAGAATGTGTGGAAGTCGAGAACATTATCTCGGAAAGCAAAAATGGGTATGTTTGAAGGAATAGTAGTTCCAACAATGTTGTATGGTTGCGAGGCGTGGGCTATGGATAGAGTTGTGCGCAGGAGAGTGAATGTGCTGGAAATGAGATGTTTGAGGACAATGTGTGGTGTGAGGTGGTTTGATCGAGTAAGTAATGTAAGGGTAAGAGAGATGTGTGGAAATAAAGAGAGTGTGGTTGAGAGAGCAGAAGAGGGTGTTTTGAAATGGTTTGGTCACATGGAGAGAATGAGTGAGGAAAGATTGACCAAGAGGATATATGTGTCGGAGGTGGAGGGAACGAGGAGAAGTGGGAGACCAAATTGAAGGTGGAAAGATGGAGTGAAAAAGATTTTGAGTAATCGGGGCCTGAACATGCAGGAGGGTGAAAGGCGGGCAAGGAATGTTGGAGATGAAATGTTTGAGGACAGTATGTGGTGTGAGGAAAGTTGATTGAATAAGAAATGATAGACTCAGAGGAGTAATAGTTAGAGGATTTTGTATAAGAGAGCTGAGGAGGGTATTTTGAAATGGTTTGAACATAGGGGAAGAATGAGTAGAGGGAGACTTTTAAGAGTGTATACATGTCAGAAGCAGAACAAGTAATACAAGAAACTAAAGAAGAGAGGGAAGGCTGAAGTTCCTATGAGGCATTGTAGCTTGAATGTGTAGCAAAATGCAAGGTGTGCAAGGGATAGCACAAAGTGGAGCAGTGTAGTTTATGGGCAATAACATGGTTTGTAAGGGTTGAACCAGGGCATATGAAGCAGCCGGAGACAACCATGAAAGGGCTGTGGGGCCTGGTTGTGGATAGGGGGCTTATGTTGTGGTGTATTGTGCATGATGGCTAAAAAGTGCAGGAAATTATGAAAAACACAATAAAGTGCAATGTGAAGTTGAAGTATAAGCTGCAAAGAAAGCCTGTTACCCAACCATAGTACAAGGCCTGTTACCCAACCATAGTGCTGCATCTGAAGCAGGCCAACATCAGTCAATGGTACGACCAAGTAAAAGAATTAACTGGCTGTGACAAACAAGGGCTCTCCTTCCTTTGTGTAGATCAGCTTGGCAAAGTGCAAACATTTTACCTTATTTGTCAATAATTACAACAACATGACCTCAGCTCCCTGCTGGCATACCTCCCAACCCTACCTGCCCCAAACACAGAAGAGGAATATCAGGTCCTGATATGCTTGCTGGTGCTGACAGAGAGGGAGGAGTTACTGGGGAGGGGTGTCATCTGGTTCAGATGTTGTGGAAGGTGGTGGTGATTGTTGAGTGAGTTCAGCTATTACATCATTAGATGTTAATGGCTAGTACTCCATGCATGTGTCATCTTTCTTCAAAAAGAAATCTAGTGTTGTCTTTTTAGCCTTCATATGAAAGTCTTCTCATGGTGCATTGCTTTATGACACCTGATGGGCTACCTTTGAATTCCGATCTGTTTTTGGGTCATCCTCATCAGATATAGCAAAGTGAGCATCTTGCATGGCATTGGCAGTGCCACACCACTGCTCTGTCAGCCCAATGATAATCTCGTTTCAAACTTAAGCTTGAGTAGATTGATAAAAGTTGTAAGTGGACCATGCGCTTTATTCTAAAAATGGTGGAAATAGAGAGGTTGTTGTAAACTAATAATGCACCCGTCACTGAGACCACCTCCCCCCTGATGCCTCACCCCAATGGCTTACTGTCCATCTTGGAAATCGACTTGTACTAATCAGAGCTCTTAGAGACAGATGTCAGAATATTCCCATACTTGCTATAGCTAAGGAAATAAAAAATTATCTGCTAGGTAAGCTATGCAGTGTGTAAATTGCTATATAACTGTAACTCATTCAGCATTTAATGATTCATCTTTTAATGTTCAAGTAATTACCACTAAGTGCATAACATAGAAACCTTAGTAATTGTACTGTAAAACTTTCTGCATATCTGCCACTCAGAATTTGTATATGTACCTCACTCATGTGCTTGTACATTGCATGGAAACATCTAACTCTACTTTAGCCTTAAGCTCTTTTGTTAATTAGTTACTGTTATGACCTCCCAGCTCTGTAATATCTCAGCTGTATATTTTCAGATGAATGGCTGCCTGAATCGAAGAAACCATTCACTGTTATTATTATTATTGTTTTTTATGTTGTTATACTTGATCGCCATTTCCCATGGCAGCAAGGTAGCATCAGGAAACAGATGAAGAAAGACCCATCCACTCACTATAATTATTGTTATTATCCCTGGGGATAGGGGAGAAAGAATACTTCCCACGTATTCCCTGCGTGTCGTAGAAGGCGACTAAAAGGGAAGGGAGCGGGGGGCTGGAAATCCTCCCCTCTCGTTTTTTTTTTTTTCTTAATTTTCCAAAAGAAGGAACAGAGAAGAGGGCCAGGTGAGGATATTCCCTCAAAGGCCCAGTCCTCTGCTCTTAATGCTACCTCGCTATCGCGGGAAATGGCGAATAGTATGAAAAAAAAAAACATAATCGCTGTTTCCTGCATCAGCAAGGTAGTGCCAGGAAACAGACGAAGGATGGCCCATCCACTCATATACACCTATGTATACAGAAACACCCACATACGCACATATTCATATACTTTTTCTTTTTCTTTTAAACTATTCACCATTTCCCGCGTCAGCGAGGTAGCGTTAAGAACAGAGGACTGGGCCTTTTTTGGAATATCCTCACCTGGCCCCCTCTGTTCCTTCTTTTGGAAAATTAAAAAAAAAAAACGAGAGGGGAGGATTTCCAGCCCCCTGCTCCCTCCCCTTTTAGTCGCCTTCTACGACACGCAGGGAATACGTGGGAAGTATTCTTAATCCCCTATCCCCAGGGATAATCACAGATTCATACACAGATGTTACATATATACACATATACATATTCATTCACCTCCCTAACAACCCCATCCATAAACAAATTAAACAACCATGGAGACATCACACACCCCTGCCGCAAACCTACATTCACTGAGAACCAATCACTTTCCTCTCTTCCTACACGTACACATGCGTTACATCCTCAATAAAAACTTTTCACTGCTTCTAACAACTTGCCTCCCACACCATATATTCTTAATACCTACCACAGAGCATCTCTGTCAACTCTATCATATGCCTTCTCCAGATCCATAAATGCTACATACAAATCCATTTGCTTTTCTAAGTATTTCTCACATACATTCTTCAAAGCAAACACCTGATCCACACATCCTCTACCACTTCTGAAACCACACTGCTCTTCCCCAATCTGATGCTCTGTACATGCCTTCACCCTCTCAATCAATACCCTCCCATATAATTTACCAGGAATACTCAACAAACTTTTTTTTTTTTTTTTTTTTTTTTTTTTTTTATACTTTGTCGCTGTCTCCCGCGTTTGCGAGGTAGCGCAAGGAAACAGACGAAAGAAATGGCCCAACCCCCCCCCCCCATACACATGTACATACACACGTCCACACACGCAAATATACATACCTACACAGCTTTCCATGGTTTACCCCAGACGCTTCACATGCCTTGCTTCAATCCACTGACAGCACGTCAACCCCTGTATACCACATGACTCCAATTCACTCTATTTCTTGCCCTCCTTTCACCCTCCTGCATGTTCAGGCCCCGATCACACAAAATCTTTTTCACTCCATCTTTCCACCTCCAATTTGGTCTCCCTCTTCTCCTCGTTCCCTCCACCTCCGACACATATATCCTCTTGGTCAATCTCTCCTCACTCATTCTCTCCATGTGCCCAAACCATTTCAAAACACCCTCTTCTGCTCTCTCAACCACGCTCTTTTTATTTCCACACATCTCTCTTACCCTTACGTTACTTACTCGATCAAACCACCTCACACCACACATTGTCCTCAAACATCTCATTTCCAGCACATCCATCCTCCTGCGCACATCTCTATCCATAGCCCACGCCTCGCAACCATACAGCATTGTTGGAACCACTATTCCCTCAAACATACCCATTTTTGCTTTCCGAGATAATGTTCTCGACTTCCACACATTTTTCAAGGCTCCCAAAATTTTCGCCCCCTCCCCCACCCTATGATCCACTTCCGCTTCCATGGTTCCATCCGCTGACAGATCCACTCCCAGATATCTAAAACACTTCACTTCCTCCAGTTTTTCTCCATTCAAACTCACCTCCCAATTGACTTGACCCTCACCCCTACTGTACCTAATAACCTTGCTCTTATTCACATTTACTCTCAACTTTCTTCTTCCACACACTTTACCAAACTCAGTCACCAGCTTCTGCAGTTTCTCACATGAATCAGCCACCAGCGCTGTATCATCAGCGAACAACAATTGACTCACTTCCCAAGCTCTCTCATCCCCAACAGACTTCATACTTGCCCCTCTTTCCAGGACTCTTGCATTTACCTCCTTTACAACCCCATCCATAAACAAATTAAACAACCATGGAGACATCACACACCCCTGCCGCAAACCTACATTCACTGAGAACCAATCACTTTCCTCTCTTCCTACACGTACACATGCCTTACATCCTCGATAAAAACTTTTCACTGCTTCTAACAACTTGCCTCCCACACCATATATTCTTAATACCTTCCACAGAGCATCTCTATCAACTCTATCATATGCCTTCTCCAGATCCATAAATGCTACATACAAATCCATTTGCTTTTCTAAGTATTTCTCAACAAACTTATACCTCTGTAATTTGAGCACTCACTCTTATCCCCTTTGCCTTTGTACAATGGCACTATGCACGCATTCCGCCAATCCTCAGGCACCTCACCGTGAGTCATACATACATTAAATAACCTTACCAACCAATCAACAATACAGTCACCCCCTTTTTTTAATAAATTCCACTGCAATACCATCCAAACCTGCTGCCTTGCCAGCTTTCATCTTCCGCAAAGCTTTTACTACCTCTTCTCTGTTTACCAAATCATTTTCCCTAACCCTCTCACTTTGCACACCACCTCGACCAAAACACCCTATATCTGCCACTCTGTCATCAAACACATTCAACAAACCTTCAAAATACTCACTCCATCTCCTTCTCACATCACCACTACTTGTTATCACCTCCCCATTTGCGCCCTTCACTGAAGTTCCCATTTGCTCCCTTGCAAGAGTTTTGGAAAGAGGGGCAAGTATGAAGTCTGTTGGGGATGAGAGAGCTTGGGAAGTGAGTCAGTTGTTGTTCGCTGATGATACAGCGCTGCTGGCTGATTCATGTGAGAAACTGCAGAAGCTGGTGACTGAGTTTGGTAAAGTGTGTGAAAGAAGAAAGTTAAGAGTAAATGTGAATAAGAGCAAGGTTATTAGGTACAGTAGGGTTGAGGGTCAAGTCAATTGGGAGGTGAGTTTGAATGGAGAAAAACTGGAGGAAGTGAAGTGTTTTAGATATCTGGGAGTGGATCTGGCAGCGGATGGAACCATGGAAGCGGAAGTGGATCATAGGGTGGGGGAGGGGGCGAAAATTCTGGGAGCCTTGAAGAATGTGTGGAAGTCGAGAACATTATCTCGGAAAGCAAAAATGGGTATGTTTGAAGGAATAGTGGTTCCAACAATGTTGTATGGTTGCGAGGCGTGGGCTATGGATAGAGTTGTGCGCAGGAGGATGGATGTGCTGGAAATGAGATGTTTGAGGACAATGTGTGGTGTGAGGTGGTTTGATCGAGTAAGTAACGTAAGGGTAAGAGAGATGTGTGGAAATAAAAAGAGCGTGGTTGAGAGAGCAGAAGAGGGTGTTTTGAAATGGTTTGGGCACATGGAGAGAATGAGTGAGGAAAGATTGACCAAGAGGATATATGTGTCGGAGGTGGAGGGAACGAGGAGAAGAGGGAGACCAAATTGGAGGTGGAAAGATGGAGTGAAAAAGATTTTGTGTGATCGGGGCCTGAACATGCAGGAGGGTGAAAGGAGGGCAAGGAATAGAGTGAATTGGAGCGATGTGGTATACCGGGGTTGATGTGCTGTCAGTGGATTGAATCAAGGCATGTGAAGCGTCTGGGGTAAACCATGGAAAGCTGTGTAGGTATGTATATTTGCGTGTGTGGACGTATGTATATACATGTGTATGGGGGTGGGTTGGGCCATTTCTTTCGTCTGTTTCCTTGCACTACCTCGCAAACGCGGGAGAAAAAAAAAAAAATATTCATACTTGCTGCCTTCATCCATTCATGTTGCTACCCCACCCCACAGGAAAACAGCATCACTATCCCCTGCTTTAGTGAGGCAGTGCCAGGAATACAGACAAAAAGGCCACATTCGTTCACGCTCAGTCTCTACCTGTCATGTGTAATGTATCAAAACCACAACTCCAGGCCCCACTGACCATTCCATGGTTTACCCCAGACGTTTCATATGCCATGGTTCAGTTCATTGACAGCATGTTGACCCCAGTATACCACATCATTCCAATTAACTTTATTCCTTTCTCACCTGTCACCCTTCTGCATGTTTAGGCCCCGAATTGCTCAAAATATTTTTCACTCCATCCTTCCACCTCCAATTTGGTCTCCTGCTTCTCCTTCTACCTTCCACCGAATTACCTACTCAATCAAACCACCTCATAACGCATACTGTCCTCAAACATTTCATTTCCAACACATCCCCCCTCCTCAGTAGAACTCTGTCTATAGCCCATGCCTCACAACCACATAAGATTGTTGGAACTACTGTTCCTTCTAACATACCCATTTTTGCTCTCTGAGATAACTTTCTCTCTTTCCGCACATTCTTTATTGCTCCCAGAACCTTTTCCCTGCTCCCCCACCCAATGACTAACTTCCAAGGTTCCATTCGCTGCTAAGTCACTCCCAGATATCAAAAACACTTCTTTTTCTCCATTCAAACACATCTTAACTAACTTGTCCGTCAACCCTGCTGAACCTTGCTCTTATTCACATTTATTCTCAACTTTCTCCCACACTTTTCCATACTCAGTCACCAGCTTCTGCAGTTTCTCACTAGAATTAGCCACCAGAGCTGTATCATCAGCGAACAACAGCTGACTCACTTCCCAGACCCTCTCATCCCGAATAGATGCATACTCGCCCCTCTCTCCAAAACTCTTGCATTGCCCTCCCTAACCACCTCATCCATAACAAATTAAACAACCATAGGAAATTACACACCCCTACTGTAGACTGACAGACCTGGGAACCAGTCACTCATCTCTCTTCCTACTCGTACATGTGCCTTACATCCTAGATGAAAACTTCTCAATGCTTCTAGCAGTTTACCTCCCACACTGTATACTCTTAAGACCTACCCAAAAGCATCTCTGTCCACCCTGTCATATTCCTTTCCAGATCCATAATCGCCAAATACAAATCCATGTTTTTCATAGTATTTCTCACACACATTCTTGTAAGTAAGCACCTGATTCACACATCCTCTACCACTTCAAAAACTGCACTGCTCATCTCCAATCTGATGCTCAGTACATACCTTCACCTTCTCAGTCAATACCCATCCATACAATTTTCCAAGTATACTCAACTGATTTATGCCTCTGTAGTTTGAACACTCACCTTTGTCTCCTTTGCCTTTGTACAGTGGCACTATACATGCATTGTGCTAATCCTCAGGCACTTCCCCCTGATCCATACATAGATTAAATATCCTTACCAACCAATCAACAACACAGTCACCTCTCTTAATAAATTCAACAGCAGTATCATCCAATGTTGCTGCCTTGCCAGAAATCATCTTCTGTAAGGCTCTCACCACCTCTTCTCTGTTCACCCAACTGCTCTCCCTGACTCTCCCATCTCACACTCCATGCCGACCAAAACACTCTATCATCAAACACGTTCAACAATCCTTGAAAATAATCTCTTCATCTTCTCACTCCATCACTGCTTGTTATCAGTTCCCTCCTTTTCCCCTTCACCGATGATCCCATTTAATCTCTTGTCTTTTGCACATTGTTTACCTACTTCCAAAACATCTTTTTATTCTCCTTAAAGTTTAATGATAGACTCTCACCCCAACTCCCATTTGCCCTCTTTTTCAACCCTTGCACCTTCCTCTTGACCCCTGATGCTTTGTCTTATACATCATCCAGTCATTTGCACTTCTTCCTTGTGAGTATCATCCAAACACCTCCCCTTTCTTATTCACTAACAACTTCAATTCCTCATCCCACCACTCACTACCCATTCTACTCTGCCTACCTCCCACCTTTCTCATGCCACATGCATCTCTCACACATGCCATCACTGCTTCCCTAAATACATCCCATTCCTCACCCACTCCCTTCACTTCATTTGCTCTCACCTTTTTCCATTCTACACTCAATCTTTTCTGGTGCTTCCTCACACAAGTCTCCTTTCCAAGCTCACACACCCTCACCACCCTCTTTTCCCCTACATTCTTTCTTCTTTTTCAAAAATCTCTACAAATCCTCACCTGTGCCCCTACAAAATAGTAATCAGACATCCCACCAGCTGCCTCTCAGCAAGTTTTCATCCAAAAGTCTTTCTTTTACTTGCATATCAATTTATATGTAATCTAATAATGCCTTTTGACCATCTTTCCTACTCACATCCATAAACTTGTGTATATCTTTCTTTTTAAACCAGTTATTCCCAATCACCAGTCTTTTTTCACCACTTAAATCTACAAGTGCTTCACTATTTCCATTCACAACACCGAATACCCCTCATACTAATTATACCCTCAACTGCCACATTACTACCCTTCGCATTCAAATCACCCATCACTAGTACCAGTCTTGTGCACCAAAATTCCATACACACACACTCAGCTGTTCCCAGAACACTTGCCTCTCATGATCTTTCTTCTCATGACCAGGTGCATAAGCACCAGTAATCTCCCTTCTTTCACCATCCACTTTCAGTTTTACTCACATCAATCTAGAATTTACTTCCTTACACTCTTGTCACGCACTCCCACAACTCCTGCTCAGGAGTAGTGCTACTTCTTCCTTAGCTTTTGTCCTCTCTCAACCTCTGACTTTACTCCCAAGACGTTTCCAAACCACTCTTCCCCTTTGCCCTTGAGCTTTGTTTCACTCAGAGCCAGAACATCCAGGTTTCTTTCCTCAAACATATACTTACTACCATTCTCTCCATTCTTCTCATCTTGGTTACATCCACACACATTCAGACACCCCAGTCTGAGCCTTCAAGGAGGATGAGCACTCTTTGCTTGACTCCTTCTTTTTTTTTTTTTTTTTTTTTTTTTTTTATACTTTGTCGCTGTCTCCCGCGTTTGCGAGGTAGCGCAAGGAAACAGACGAAAGAAATGGCCCAACCCCCCCCCCATACACATGTACATACACACGTCCACCCACGCAAATATACATACCTACACAGCTTTCCATGGTTTACCCCAGACGCTTCACATGCCTTGATTCAATCCACTGACAGCACGTCAACCCCTGTATACCACATCGCTCCAATTCACTCTATTCCTTGCCCTCCTTTCACCCTCCTGCATGTTCAGGCCCCGATCACACAAAATCTTTTTCACTCCATCTTTCCACCTCCAATTTGGTCTCCCTCTTCTCCTCGTTCCCTCCACCTCCGACACATATATCCTCTTGGTCAATCTTTCCTCACTCATTCTCTCCATGTGCCCAAACCATTTCAAAACACCCTCTTCTGCTCTCTCAACCACGCTCTTTTTATTTCCACACATCTCTCTTACCCTTACGTTACTTACTCGATCAAACCACCTCACACCACACATTTTCCTCAAACATCTCATTTCCAGCACATCCATCCTCCTGCGCACATCTCTATCCATAGCCCACGCCTCGCAACCATACAACATTGTTGGTACCACTATTCCTTCAAACATACCCATTTTTGCTTTCCGAGATAATGTTCTCGACTTCCACACATTTTTCAAGGCTCCCAAAATTTTCGCCCCCTCCCCCACCCTATGATCCACTTCCGCTTCCATGGTTCCATCCGCTGACAGATCCACTCCCAGATATCTAAAACACTTCACTTCCTCCAGTTTTTCTCCATTCAAACTCACCTCCCAATTGACTTGACCCTCACCCCTACTGTACCTAATAACCTTGCTCTTATTCACATTTACTCTTAACTTTCTTCTTCCACACACTTTACCAAACTCAGTCACCAGCTTCTGCAGTTTCTCACATGAATCAGCCACCAGCGCTGTATCATCAGCGAACAACAACTGACTCACTTCCCAAGCTCTCTCATCCCCAACAGACTTCATACTTGCCCCTCTTTCCAGGACTCTTGCATTTACCTCCCTAACAACCCCATCCATAAACAAATTAAACAACCATGGAGACATCACACACCCCTGCCGCAAACCTACATTCACTGAGAACCAATCACTTTCCTCTCTTCCTACACGTACACATGCCTTACATCCTCGATAAAAACTTTTCACTGCTTCTAACAACTTGCCTCCCACACCATATATTCTTAATACCTTCCACAGAGCATCTCTATCAACTCTATCATATGCCTTCTCCAGATCCATAAATGCTACATACAAATCCATTTGCTTTTCTAAGTATTTCTCACATACATTCTTCAAAGCAAACACCTGATCCACACATCCTCTACCACTTCTGAAACCGCACTGCTCTTCCCCAATCTGATGCTCTGTACATGCCTTCACCCTCTCAATCAATACCCTCCCATATAATTTACCAGGAATACTCAACAAACTTATACCTCTGTAATTTGAGCACTCACTCTTATCCCCTTTGCCTTTGTACAATGGCACTATGCACGCATTCCGCCAATCCTCAGGCACCTCACCATGAGTCATACATACATTAAATAACCTTACCAACCAGTCAACAATACAGTCACCCCCTTTTTTAATAAATTCCACTGCAATACCATCCAAACCTGCTGCCTTGCCGGCTTTCATCTTCCGCAAAGCTTTTACTACCTCTTCTCTGTTTACCAAATCATTTTCCCTAACCCTCTCACTTTGCACACCACCTCGACCAAAACACCCTATATCTGCCACTCTGTCATCAGACACATTCAACAAACCTTCAAAATACTCATTCCATCTCCTTCTCACATCACCGCTACTTGTTATCACCTCCCCATTTACGCCCTTCACTGAAGTTCCCATTTGCTCCCTTGTCTTACGCACCCTATTTACCTCCTTCCAGAACATCTTTTTATTCTCCCTAAAATTTACTGATAGTCTCTCACCCCAACTCTCATTTGCCCTTTCTTTCACCTCTTGCACCTTTCTCTTGACCTCCTGTCTCTTTCTTTTATACTTCTCCCACTCAATTGCATTTTTTCCCTGCAAAAATCGTCCAAATGCCTCTCTCTTCTCTTTCACTAATACTCTTACTTCTTCATCCCACCACTCACTACCCTTTCTAAACAGCCCACCTCCCACTCTTCTCATGCCACAAGCATCTTTTGCGCAATCCATCACTGATTCCCTAAATACATCCCATTCCTCCCCCACTCCCCTTACTTCCATTGTTCTCACCTTTTTCCATTCTGTACACAGTCTCTCCTGGTACTTCCCCACACAGGTCTCCTTCCCAAGCTCACTTACTCTCACCACCTTCTTCACCCCAACATTCACTCCTCTTTTCTGAAAACCCATACTAATCTTCACCTTAGCCTCCACAAGATAATGATCAGACATCCCTCCAGTTGCACCTCTCAGCACATTAACATCCAAAAGTCTCTCTTTCGCACGCCTGTCAATTAACACGTAATCCAATAACGCTCTCTGGCCATCTCTCCTACTTACATAAGTATACTTATGTATATCTCGCTTTTTAAACCAGGTATTCCCAATCATCAGTCCTTTTTCAGCACATAAATCTACAAGCTCTTCACCATTTCCATTTACAACACTGAACACCCCATGCATACCAATTATTCCCTCAACTGCCACATTACTCACCTTTGCATTCAAATCACCCATCACTATAACCCGGTCTCGTGCATCAAAACCGCTAACACACTCATTCAGCTGCTCCCAAAACACTTGCCTCTCATGATCTTTCTTCTCATGCCCAGGTGCATATGCACCAATAATCACCCACCTCTCTCCATCAACTTTCAATTTTACCCATATTAATCGAGAATTTACTTTCTTACATTCTATCACATGCTCCCACAACTCCTGTTTCCTCTTTTAGAAATTGAAGTACAAGAAGGGGAGGCTTTCCAGCCCCCCACTCCCACCCCATTTAGTCCCCTTCTATTGACATGCAGGGAATACTTGGGAAGTATTCTTTCTCTACTATCCCCTATCTTCTATATATAGATACGTAAATAGAAATGTATATAGATACATATAAAGAAGGTCTGTTGAATGTGTTTGATGATAGAGTGGCAGATATAGGGTGTTTTGGTCGAGGTGGTGTGCAAAGTGAGAGGGTTAGGGAAAATGATTTGGTAAACAGAGAAGAGGTAGTAAAAGCTTTGCGGAAGATGAAAGCCGGCAAGGCAGCAGGTTTGGATGGTATTGCAGTGGAATTTATTAAAAAAGGGGGTGACTGTATTGTTGACTGGTTGGTAAGGTTATTTAATGTATGTATGACTCATGGTGAGGTGCCTGAGGATTGGCGGAATGCGTGCATAGTGCCATTGTACAAAGGCAAAGGGGATAAGAGTGAGTGCTCAAATTACAGAGGTATAAGTTTGTTGAGTATTCCTGGTATATTATATGGGAGGGTATTGATTGAGAGGGTGAAGGCATGTACAGAGCATCAGATTGGGGAAGAGCAGTGTGGTTTCAGAAGTGGTAGAGGATGTGTGGATCAGGTGTTTGCTTTGAAGAATGTATGTGAGAAATACTTAGAAAAGCAAATGGATTTGTATGTAGCATTTATGGATCTGGAGAAGGCATATGATAGAGTTGATAGAGATGCTCTGTGGAAGGTATTAAGAATATATGGTGTGGGAGGAAAGTTGTTAGAAGCAGTGAAAAGTTTTTATAGAGGATGTAAGGCATGTGTGCGTGTAGGAAGAGAGGAAAGTGATTGGTTCTCAGTGAATGTAGGTTTGCGGCAGGGGTGTGTGATGTCTCCATGGTTGTTTAATTTGTTTATGGATGGGGTTGTTAGGGAGGTGAATGCAAGAGTTTTGGAAAGAGGGGCAAGTATGAAGTCTGTTGGGGATGAGAGAGCTTGGGAATTGAGTCAATTGTTGTTCGCTGATGATACAGCGCTGGTGGCTGATTCATGTGAGAAACTGCAGAAGCTGGTGACTGAGTTTGGTAAAGTGTGTGAAAGAAGAAAGTTAAGAGTAAATGTGAATAAGAGCAAGGTTATTAGGTACAGTAGGGCTGAGGTTCAAGTCAATTGGGAGGTGAGTTTGAATGGAGAAAAACTGGAGGAAGTGAAGTGTTTTAGATATCTGGGTGTGGATCTGGCAGCGGATGGAACCATGGAAGCGGAAGTGGATCATAGGGTGGGGGAGGGGGCAAAAATTCTGGGAGCCTTGAAGAATGTGTGGAAGTCGAGAACATTATCTTGGAAAGCAAAAATGGGTATGTTTGAAGGAATAGTGGTTCCAACAATGTTGTATGGTTGCGAGGCGTGGGCTATGGATAGAGTTGTGCGCAGGAGGATGGATGTGCTGGAAATGAGATGTTTGAGGACAATGTGTGGTGTTAGGTGGTTTGATCGAGTAAGTATCGTAAGGGTAAGAGAGATGTGTGGAAATAAAAAGAGCATGGTTGAGAGAGCAGAAGAGGGTGTTTTGAAATGGTTTGGGCACATGGAGAGAATGAGTGAGGAAAGATTGACCAAGAGGATATATGTGTCGGAGGTGGAGGGAACGAGGAGAAGAGGGAGACCAAATTGGAGGTGGAAAGATGGAGTGAAAAAGATTTTGTGTGATCGGGGCCTAAACATGCAGGAGGGTGAAAGGAGGGCAAGGAATAGAGTGAATTGGAGCGATGTGGTATACCGGGGTTGACGTGCTGTCAGTGGATTGAATCAAGGCATGTGAAGCGTCTGGGGTAAACCATGGAAAGCTGTGTAGGTATGTATATTTGCGTGTGTGGACGTATGTATATACATGTGTATGGGGGTGGGTTGGGCCATTTCTTTCGTCTGTTTCCTTGCGCTACCTCGCAAATGCGGGAGACAGCGACAAAGCCAAAAAAAAAAAAAAAAAAACATAAAGAAACTGCAGAGGCTAGTGTCCGAGTTTGGGAAAGTGCACTTTAGTATTAATAAATGCAAAGTTATTAGGTTTTGTTTTGAAGAGAGACAAGTTATGAGGAGTATGAGTTTGAACTTGGAGGAAGTGGAGTATTTTAGATACATGGAAGTAGATATGGCATCTAATGGATCCATGAGAACTACAGTGATATGTGGGATGGGTAAGGGGTCAAAGGCTGTGGGTGCATTGAGAAATGTGTGGAAATAGAGGCCACTGTCTTTAAGGGCACAGATGTACATATTTGACATTATAATAGTTTATCAGTTCTGTAGGGATGTGAGGTGTGGTGGGCCTTGGAATCATTAAGGAGAGGGTAGTTATGTTGCAAATGAAATCTTTATGAAAAATGTGTGGATTAGGGAGAGTTGATTGAATAAGAAATGATAGGGAAGAGAGAGAGGTGTTTTAGTAATAGGAGTATGTATGAGTGTTGAAGAGCATGTGCTGAAAAGGTTTGGACATATGGAGAGAGTGAGTGGAGAGAGGATGATTAATAGGGCATACATGTCAGAGTCAGAAGTGGAGAGAACAGAGGAGGTGGTGGACGAATGAAATGAAAGATGCTTTGAGTGTTTGGGGCTGAACGTGCAGGAGGATATGAGGCATGCAAGGGATAGAGAGGATTGGAACAATGTGGTATACAGGGGATGATATGCTGTCATTGGGCTGAACCAGGGCATGTGAAGTGGTTGGGAGAGACCATGGAAAGGTCTATGGCACCTGTTTGTGGATAGGGGGTTCTGATTATTGTGCCTTATACATGACAGCTAGAGAGTAGATATGAGTGAATTAGGCCAGATCTTTGTCTGTTCCCGGCTCTGCCTTTGCTAGTGTCAGAAATAATAAACGTCACTGAAAAAATTTAACTACCTCAGAATGCCTTTCTAAGAAAGATTCTTGGTATCTCTCATTAGTTGAATAGGATAGTGATGGCTGAGCAGGTGGTGGCATACATAGAGCTTCAGATTATGGAGGAACGGTGTGGATCAGTTGTTTTTTTAAGAATGTTTGGGAAACAGACCGATATTTATATAGCTTTTATGGTTCTACAGAATACACATAACAGAGTTGATAGAAATCCTTTGTGGAAGTTTTTACAAATATATGGAATGAGTGGAAAGCTGCTAAAAGCATTGAAAAGGTTTATCAAAAGAGTAAGATGTGTGTGAGTGCGAGTCGGAAGAGAGGAGGTTCCAGCTCAAGGTGGATCTATGGCAGGGGTGTGTGATGTCAGCTTGGTTGTTTAATTTGTTTATAGATTGGGTGGTGTAGAAAGTGAATGCAAGTGTCCTGGAGAGAGAAATACAAGGAACGTTCAAGATCAACAGACCACAGGGTCCCTTTGAGGCTGCGTGTGATAGTGGAAGATATCAGAAACTCGGTGTGATAAAAGTTGGAAGGCATAAAGATAGTTCAAAGAAAAATCTGCGAACTGTCACTGTGATGAAGCAGGTGCAAATAATGTAAGTTGTGGGCCTGAAGCGTTTATCAAGTCTCTTCCTAAGCGTATCTGTAGAACTGCATTCAAGCCCAGTAATTGGTATATCATTCCTCATGTTAAATATTATCATTTCTGTTGAAGAAAAAGTACTTTGCCTCATTTGAGGTAAAACGTATGCCCATGAGTTTGTATCCATTATTATGAAGGAAATTAGATGAATGAAGTAGAAAGGAGCTTGTTAGATCAAGGATATCAAAGCCTTTGATTGTTATTAATATTTTTACTAGATCACCTTTTAGTCTTCTCTTTTCTAAGCTAAATAGATCCAAGTTGTTTAGTCAGCCCTCAAAGGACTTTTTTCTGAGTCTGGGAATCATCTTGGTAACCCAACTTTTTACTCTCATTCTATATACATCTTCTTTCAAGTAGGGTAACCAAAACTGAACACAGTATTCAAGATAGGGACGAACCAGTGAATTGTAAAGATGATTTTCCTAGATTTAGATTCGAAAGCCCTTCTTAAGAATCTAGGAAATTTGTTCATTCTTTCTGTTCATTCTTTCCCTGTTTTTATGCACTGCTTACTTGGTTGAAGGTCACCAGAGATTATGTCCAAGTCTTTTTTCATCATTAACATTTTGCAGATCAGCCATATTCAACCTGTAGCTTACCTTTCATTTTCACTACTTATATGTAAACCTTTGTATTTGTCATTGTTATAATTCATATGCCATTTATGAGCCCACTTCTTCAGTTTGTTTTTGTCAATTTGAAACTGCAAGCATTCAAATTCAGACTGCCGGTATACAGTCTTTTTGGGGTTCAGGGGCTTTGTAGGTAAGTTAGTTATTCTCTGGTAATGACATGACACTGGTGGCAGATTTGAGGGAGAAATGGCAGGAGTTACTTTCTAAGTTTAGGAGATTATGTGAAAGGAGAAAGTAGAACATGAATGCAAATAGCTACAAGGTTATTAGGTTTAGCAGTGGAGAGAGAGATGTTGGTTGAAATGTGAGTTTGAATTAAGAAAACTGAGAGGAAGTGAAGTGTTTTAGGTAACTGGGATTGAACATGGCAGTGAATGGAACCATGGGGGCAAAGGTCCTGGGAGCAACAAGGAATATGTGGAAATAGAGGTCACTATCTTATGAAGTTGAAGTTAGGCTTGTTTGATGGTATAGTATTCCTGGTGGTCTTGCATGGTTGTGAGGCATGGGCTGTAAATGAGAATGCATGGAATAAGGTGAAAGTGTTTGAAATGAAATGTTTGAGGACAGTATAAGTTGGAGGTAGGTTTGATCGAGTAAGAAATGATAGGGTAAGAGAGTTGAGCTCCAGGAACTCCTGCAGCCCCAAGGCAGTACTGCTTCCAGACCAGAAACAAGGAAATGATGGAATTCTTTAGAATGAGAAGTTCTTTGATGAGACTGTACCCCCAAAGATACAGCCTTGCCAAAGATCACTTTTCACTGGCGATGTAACCCTTGCAGTATTGTCATGTAACACATACGTGTATATTCTTTCTTTCAATCTTTTTCATCATTGTCTGTGGTAGCAAGATAGCATTTGGTACTAATGAAAAAAAAAAAGCCTCATTCATTCACATCTATTCTTTAGTTGTTATGTGTAGTACACTAAACCAGACCTCACAGACCTTTCCATGGTTTGCCCTGGCCATTTCACATGCCTTAGTTCAGTCCATTGAACAGCACATCATTCTCTGTATACCACAGTATTCCAATTCGCTCTATCCAATGCATATTTTTCCCCCACCTGCACATTCAGGCCCCATGCACTCAAAATGTTTTTCAGTCCATCCTTCCATATACAGCTTGGTCTCTCACACTCTCCTTATCCTCTCCACTTTCCGATAGTTATATCCTCTTTATCAACCTCCTCACTTATTCTCTCCACATGTCCAGGCCATTTCAGCACACCCTTTTCAGCTCTCTCAACAATACTTTTCTTAATACCACACCTTTCTCTTACCCTATCATTTCTTTCTCAGTTAACCCTCTCTTTACCACATATTGTCTTCAAGCATTTCATTTTCAACATATCACCCTTTTTTCTACATTCTCATCAATACCTCATAGCTCATGATTGGAACTACTGTACCATCAAACATACTCATTTTGACCTTATAGACTGTTACTTCTATCTTCACTTATTCCTTAATGATCCTAAAACTTGTGCTTTACTCTTCCACTGTATAGCTCACCTCTAGTTCCAGGCTCCTTTCGATGCAGTGTCCACTCCCAGGTATCTGTAACACTTCACTTCCTTCAGTTTTTTTCATTTCAAACTAACATCCCAACTAACCTGTCCCTCTTCATTTTTATAGCTAATGACTTTGCTTTTATTCACATTTACTCTCAAATTTTTCCTCTTCATGCACACTCCCAAACTCAGACACCAACTTCTGCAGTTTCTCACTCATATCTGCCATCAGTGCTATGTCATTAGTAAACACCTGATTCATTTCCCAGGTCCCTTCACTCCCTACAGGTGGCATACCTGCCTCTCTCACCAAGACCTTTGCATTTTCCTCCCTCACTACCCCATCCATGAATGGATTAAAAAGCCATAGTGACATCCATCACACATTTTTTGTCACACACCCACCTTCTCCTGGAACCTCTCAGCCTCTCTGCTTGCACGCTTTCCTTACTCTCATGATGAAAACTCCTTACTGCTTCCTCTAGCTTTATTCCCACTTCATATTTTCATAGCTTCCTCAGAGGAATTCTATCAAACCTGGCATATGCTTTCTACAGATCCTTAAATGCCTCATATAAATTCTTATGTTTCTGTAAGTATTTCTCAGACATTTTTTAAAGCAAGTGCCTAAATCACACATCCTTTACCACTCCTGAAATCTCATTGTTCCTCCTTATTCTGTAATCTTGTTAATACCACCACCCTCTCAAGTACCACTTTTCCATAAGACTTACCAGTTATGTTCAACAGACTTATACCTCAATCATTTGAACACTCACCTTTTTTACTCCCTTAGCCTTTATACAGTAGTAATAACCGTATTTTAAAAATCCTAACTAACCAGTCTTCAAGACAGTCACTTCCTTTCCTAAAAAAATAATTCAACTGCAGTACCATCCACTCCAGCTGCCTTGCTTCATTTTACAAAAGGCTTTCACCACCACATTTTTCTACTCCAAACCACCTGCCTTGACTGTTTACCTTCTTATACCTCCCAGACCATAACACTCTACATCTGGCACCATATCAGCAAACACATTCATCAATCCTTTAAGTACTCTCTCCAACTCCTTTTCACTTCATCACTTCCTATTACCACTTTCCCATTTGCCCCTTCACTGATGCTCCCAATTGATCTCATGTTTTTCTCACACAGTTAACCTCCTTCCAAAACATCTTATTCTCCCTGAAGTTGCTGATATTCGCTCACCCCAACTCTCATATGCCCTCTTTTTCAGCCCCTGCACCTTCCTCTTGACCTCCTGCCGCTTTCTCTTGAACATCTTCCAATCACTCGCACTCCTTCCCTGTAAGTACTGCCCATACATCTCTCTCTTTTCTCTTTCACAAGCAACTTTGCTTCATCATCCCACCACTCATGACCATTTCTCACTTGCCTACCTTCCACCCTATGCATGCCACACACTTCTCTCACACATGCTAGCCCTGCTTCCCTGAACACCTCCCAGTCCTTATCATTTCCCCTTAGTTTCGTTTACTCTCACCTTGTGCTATACTACACTCAATCTCTCTTGGTGTTTCTTCATTCAAGTCTCTTTTCCAAATTCACTTACTTTCACCATCCAGTTCTCATGTATGTCATTTCTTCTTTTCTGAAAACCTCATCAAAACTTCATCCATGCTGTGAGGAGGTAATAATCAGACATCCCACCAGTTGACCCTCTCAGCACATTCACATCCATGAGTATCTCATTTGCACGCCTGTTATTTATTACATAATGTAATATTGCCTGCATACCATCTTTCCCACTCACCCAGGTATGCTAAAGTATGTCGTTCTTTTTAATCCAGATATTTTGAGTCACCAGTCTTTTTCAGTACAAAACTTCACAAGGTGTTTACCATTTCACCATGTTCACCCTGCTGAATACCCTAAGGCCTTCAGTTATACCTTCAACTACCACATTACTCAGTTGTGCATTTAAATCACCCATCTCTAGTATGTACTTGATCTCTTGTGTTGAAACTGCTGACACACACTCAGCTGCTCTTAAAACACCCACCTCTCTTCTGCTTTTTTGTCATGACCAAATGTATAAGCACTGTTAATCTTCCATCTCCCCAAATGTAGTTCAAGTTTTACCCGCATCAATTTGGAATTCACTTTCTAATAATCTTTATCTAATTATGAATTATAGTAACTTTTTGTAATTATAGATTTGAGTTAGTTTATTTACACAAGTTTTTAGGCCTTTTGAAAATTAGAAAAAGATAAACACATGTTTTTGGACACCTCATTGATATTCAACATTTTGTCATTTGCTCAGGCTTAACATAACTGTGAGAGATGAGAGTTTTTATTTTCTTTTTTAAGTGGTGATTAAGGGAGTGGTGGAATGTTCTGACTGGATAAGAACATTGTGATTTCAGGAGTGGTACAGGGTTTATGGATCAGATTTTGAATAGTGTTAGAGAGATACAAAAGAGAAGTAGAAGGATTTGTAAATGGTGTTTATTTATCCTTGGGGATAGGGGAGTAAGAATACTTCCCACATGTTCCCTGCGTGTCGTAAAAGGTGACTAAAAGGGGAGGGAGCGGGTGGCTTAAATCATTTTCTAAAAGAAGGAACAGAGAAGGGGTCCAAGTGGGGATTTTTCCCTCTTAGGCTTAGTCATCTGTTCTTAATGTTATCTCTAATGTGGGAAATGGCGAATATGTACAAAAAATAAAGAATTATGGACACCTTAAAGAGAATGAATGAGGAAAGGGTTAAGTAATATGATGTATGTGTTAGAAAGGGAGGGAACAAGGAGAAGGGATAAACCAAATTGGAGATGGAAGGAAAGATTGAAAAAACATTTTGAGTGATCATAGAGAAAGGGAGGGAACAAGGAGAAGGCCTAAACCAAATTGGAGATTTGGAGATGGAAGGAAGGATTGAAAAACATTTTGAGTGATCGGAGCCTGAACATGCAGAAGTGTAAAAGGCATGTATTTGATAGAGTGAATTAGAATGATGTGAAATACATGGGTTGATGTGCTGTCAGTGGCTGAGGTGAACCATGGAAAGGTTTGCATGGCCTGTTTGTGGATAAGGAGCTGTAATTTGGTTCATTACACATTTCAGATAGAGAATAGATATGAGCAAATGCAGTCTTTTTATGTTTGTGCCTGGCACTACCTCGCTAATGCAAGAAACAGTGATCAGTTAAGAAAAAAGGGATCTGGAGAAAGCATATGATTGGGTTGTCAGGCATACTTATTGGAAGGTGTTACAGATATATAGTGTGGGGTGAAAGCTATTTGAAGCAGTGAGGAATATTTACCAAGACAGCAAGGCATGTCTCTGAGTAGGTGAAGGAAGGTGAGAGGTTCCAGGTGAAAGTGTGTCTATGGCAGGGGTGTGTGATGTCACCATGAGTAATTTAATTTGTAAATGAATGGGGTGGTAAGGGGGTAATTGGAATGGTCCTGGAGAGATGGGCAGGTATGCAGTCTTTTAGGATGGGGCAGCCTTGAAGGTGAGTCAGTTATTAGTTGATGATGACACAGTGCTGATGGTAGTAGCTTCAAGTGAGAAACTGCTACATTTGGTTTCTGAGTTTTGGAGACTTTGGTAAAGGAGAAAGTTGAGAGTAAATATGAATGAAGGCAACATTATTAGATTTAGCATTTCAGAGAGACACATTAATTGGGGTGTGGTGTGTGTTTGAATGGAGGAAGTTAAGTATGTTAGATACTTTGGACTGTACATAACAGCAAATGGTGCCATGAGAGATAAGGAGAGTCTTGATGTAGGTGAGGGGCCAAAGGTTCTTGAAGCATTGGAGATTGTGTGGAAAGAGAGGTTACTATTTGGGGGATTGGTGTTGTTTGGATGTGAGGTACAGATTGTTGTTGAGAATTGTGAAACAGGAGGGATGTGTTAAAGTGAAGTGTTTGTTCAGTATGTGGTGGAAGGAGGGTTTATCAAGATACAGAAGATAGAATTAGAGATAGTTGGTAATAAGAAGAGCATGGATGAAAGAGATGGAGAGGATGTGCTGAAATGATTTGTACATACAGGGAGAATGAGTAAGACAAGATTCATGAAGAGAATATATGCATCAGAAGTGGAAGGAAAAAAGAAGGGGTGGCCAAATTGAGTGAAATAGGTTTTGGGTCCTCAGGACTTAAACATGCTGGAGGCTGAAAGCCGTTCATGGGATAGATTGATTTAGACCGATGTGGTATAGAGAGGGGCAACATACTGTCAGTGAATTGAACCAGGACATATGAAGCAGCAAGGGGAAACCATTGAAAAGCCTGTGTGGCCTGGTTGTGGGTAGGGGCCTACGGTTTTGGTGCATTTTACGTGACTGCTCAGGAATGGATGGAAATGAATGATGTCTTTTACTGCTCAGGAATGGATGGAACTGAATGATGTCCTTTCCTTGTTTGCTTCTGGCCCTACCTCACTAACATAGCAAATAGTGAACTAGTATGAAAGAAAGAATAAATTTCTTACCACTATTTTCACCCATCTGGCAAGAGATTAGATATTTTCAATAAATGATATCATTGTTCCATCTGTCTCTTCATCTATATCTCTAATGCTTGTACCCTTTGGGAACTCTCTCAAGAGGGTGATCATGGCAAGTCTTCTTAATTGTTGAACTCTATTGCCACTTCTTAACCTTTAAAGCCTTACCCTTAACAGGCTGCTTTCAGAGGGCATGTCTAATGAAGGGTTTTTCACTCTCCTGTCTTATATTCCTGCTAGCTACTACTACTTAAATTTTATTATTTTATTTTATTATACTTTGTCGCTGTCTCCCGCGTTTGCGAGGTAGCGCAAGGAAACAGACGAAAGAAATGGCCCAACCCACCCCCCAATACACATGTATATACATACGTCCACACACGCAAATATACATACCTACACAGCTTTCCATGGTTTACCCCAGACGCTTCGCATGCCTTGATTCAATCCACTGACAGCACGTCAACCCCGGTATACCACATCGATCCAATTCACTCTATTCCTTGCCCTCCTTTCACCCTCCTGCATGTTCAGGCCCCGATCACACAAAATCTTTTTCACTCCATCTTTCCACCTCCAATTTGGTCTCCCTCTTCTCCTCGTTCCCTCCACCTCCGACACATATATCCTCTTGGTCAATCTTTCCTCACTCATTCTCTCCATGTGCCCAAACCACTTCAAAACACCCTCTTCTGCTCTCTCAACCACGCTCTTTTTATTTCCACACATCTCTCTTACCCTTACGTTACTAACTCGATCAAACCACCTCACACCACACATTGTCCTCAAACATCTCATTTCCAGCACATCCATCCTCCTACGCACAACTCTATCCATAGCCCACGCCTCGCAACCATACAACATTGTTGGAACCACTATTCCTTCAAACATACCCATTTTTGCTTTCCGAGATAATGTTCTCGACTTCCACACATTCTTCAAGGCCCCCAGAATTTTCACCCCCTCCCCCACCCTATGATCCACTTCCGCTTTCATGGTTCCATCCGCTGCCAGATCCACTCCCAGATATCTAAAAGCACTTCACTTCCTCCAGTTTTTCTCCATTCAAACTCACCTCCCAATTGACTTGACCCTCAACCCTACTGTACCTAATAACCTTGCTCTTATTCACATTTACTCTTAACTTTCTTCTTCCACACACTTTACCAAACTCAGTCACCAGCTTCTGCAGTTTCTCACATGAATCAGCCACCAGCGCTGTATCATCAGCGAACAACAACTGACTCACTTCCCAAGCTCTCTCATCCCCAACAGACTTCATACTTGCCCCTCTTTCCAAAACTCTTGCATTTACCTCCCTAACAACCCCATCCATAAACAAATTAAACAACCATGGAGACATCACACACCCCTGCCGCAAACCTACATTCACTGAGAACCAATCACTTTCCTCTCTTCCTACACGTACACATGCCTTACATCCTCGATAAAAACTTTTCACTGCTTCTAACAACTTTCCTCCCACACCATATATTCTTAATACCTTCCACAGAGCATCTCTATCAACCCTATCATATGCCTTCTCCAGATCCATAAATGCTACATACAAATCCATTTGCTTTTCTAAGTATTTCTCTCATACATTCTTCAAAGCAAACACCTGATCCACACATCCTCTACCACTTCTGAAACCACACTGCTCTTCCCCAATCTGATGCTCTGTACATGCCTTCACCCTCTCAATCAATACCCTCCCATATAATTTACCAGGAATACTCAACAAACTTATACCTCTGTAATTTGAGCATTCACTCTTATCCCCTTTGCCTTTGTACAATGGCACTATGCACGCATTCCGCCAATCCTCAGGCACCTCACCATGAGTCATACATACATTAAATAACCTTACCAACCAGTCAACAATACAGTCACCCCCTTTTTTAATAAATTCCACTGCAATACCATCCAAACCTGCTGCCTTGCCGGCTTTCATCTTCCGCTAAGCTTTAACTACCTCTTCTCTGTTTACCAACTCATTTTCCCTAACCCTCGCACTTTGCACACCACCTCGACCAAAACACCCTATATCTGCCACTCTATCATCAAACACATTCAACAAACCTTCAAAATACTCACTCCATCTCCTTCTCACATCACCACTACTTGTTATCACCTCCCCATTTGCACCCTTCACTGAAGTTCCCATTTGCTCCTTTGTCTTACGCACTTTATTTACCTCCTTCCAGAACATCTTTTTATTCTTTCTAAAATTTAATGATACTCTCTCACCCCAACTCTCATTTGCCCTTTTTTTCACCTCATGCACCTTTCTCTTGACCTCCTGTCTCTTTCTTTTATATGTCTCCCACTCAGTTTCATTTTTTCCCTGCAAAAATCGTCCAAATGCCTCTCTCTTCTCTTTCACTAATACTCTTACTTCTTCATCCCACCACTCACTACCCTTTCTAATCAACCCACCTCCCACTCTTCTCATGCCACAAGCATCTTTTGCGCAATCCATCACTGATTCCCTAAATACATCCCATTCCTCCCCCACTCCCCTTACTTCCATTGTTCTCACCTTTTTCCATTCTGTACTCAGTCTCTCCTAGTACTTCCTCACACAAGTCTCCTTCCCAAGCTCACTTACTCTCACCACCCTCTTCACCCCAACATTCACTCTTCTTTTCTGAAAACCCATACAAATCTTCACCTTAGCCTCCACAAGATAATGATCAGACATCCCTCCAGTTGCACCTCTCAGCACATTAACATCCAAAAGTCTCTCTTTCGCGCGCCTGTCAATTAACACGTAATCCAATAACGCTCTCTGGCCATCTCTCCTACTTACATAAGTATACTTATATGTGTACATTGAGATGTATAGGTATGTATATTTGCGTATGTGGACGTGTATGTATATACATGTGTTTGGGGGTGGGTTGGGCCATTTCTTTCGTCTGTTTCCTTGCACTACCTTGCAAACGTGGGAGACAGCGACAAAGCAAAATAATAAATAAATAAATATTTCTTTTCTTTCTTTCAAACTATTTGCCATTTCCCGCATTAGTGAGGTAGCTTTAAGAACAGAGGACTGGGCCTTTGAGGGAATATCCTCACCTGGCCCCCTTCTCTGTTCCTTCTTTTGGAAAATTAAAAAAAAAAACGAGAGGGGAGGATTTCCAGCCCTACACTCCCTTCCCTTTTAGTCGCCTTCTACGACACGCAGGGAATACATGGGAAGTATTCTTTCTCCCCTATCCTATATATATATATATATGTATGTATACGCTGAGATGTATAGGCATGTATATCTGCGCGTGCGGACGCGTATGCATATATATATATGTTATCCCTGGGGATAGGGGAGAAAGAATACTTCCCACGTATTCCCTGCGTGTCGTAGAAGGCGACTAAAAGGGGAGGGAGTGTAGGGCTGGAAATCCTCCCCCTCTCGTTTTTTTGTTTTTTTTTTTTAATTTTCCAAAAGAAGGAACAGAGAAGGGGGCCAGGTGAGGATATTCCCTCAAAGGCCCAGTCCTCTGTTCTTAAAGCTACCTCGCTAATGCGGGAAATGGCGAATAGTTTGAAAGAAAGAAAAGAAATATTTATTTATTTATTATTTTGCTTTGTCGCTGTCTCCCGCATTTGCAAGGTAGCGCAAGGAAACAGACGAAGGAAATGGCCCAACCCACCCCCATACACATGTATATACATACACGTCCACACACGCAAATATACATACCTATACATCTCAATGTACACATATATATACACACACAGACACATACATATCTACCCATGCACACAATTCACACTGTCTGCCTTTATTCATTCCCATCGCCACCTCGCCACACATGGAATACCATCCCCCTCCCCCCTCATGTGTGCGAGGTAGCGCTAGGAAAAGACAACAAAGGCCCTGTTCGTTCACACTCAGTTTCTAGCTGTCATGCAATAATGCCTGAAACCACAGCTCCCTTTCCACATCCAGGCCCCACAAAACTTTCCATGGTTTACCCCAGATGCTGCACATGCCCTGGTTCAATCCATTGACAGCACGTCGATCCCGGTATACCACATCGTTCCGATTCACTCTATTCCTTGCACGCCTTTCACCCTCCTGCATGTTAAGGCCCTGATCACTCAAAATCTCTTTCACTCTATCTTTCCACCTCCAATTTGGTCTCCCTCTTCTCGTTTCCTCCTGACACATATATCCTCTTTGTCAATCTTTCCTCCTGACACATATATCCTCTTTGTCAATCTTTCCTCATTTATTCTCTCCATGTGACCAAACCATTTCAAAACACCCTCTTCTGCTCTCTCAACCACACTCTTTTTACCACCACACATAACACTTACCCTTTCATTACTTACTTGATCAAACCACCTCACGCCACATATTGTCCTCAGACATCTCATTTCCAGCACATCCACCCTCCTCCTCACAACTCTATCTATAGCCCAAGCCTTGCAACCATATAACATTGTTGGAACCCCTATTCCTTCAAACATACCCATTTTTGCTTTCCAAGATAACGTTCTCGACTTCCACACATTTTTCAACGCTCCCAGAACTTTCGCCCCCTCCCCCACCCTATGATTCACTTCCACTTCCATGGTTCCATCCGCTCCCAAATCCACTCCCAGATATCTAAAACACTCACTTCCTCCAGTTTTTCTCCATTCAAACTTACCTGCCAATTGACTTGTTCCTCAACCCTACTGTACCTAATAACCTTGCTCTTATTCACATTTACTCTCAGCTTTCTTCTTTCACACACTTTACCCAACTGTCACCAGCTTCTGCATTTTCTCACCTGAATCAGCCACCATTGCTGTATCATCAGTGAACAACAACTGACTTCCCAAACTCTCTTATCCACAACAGACTGCATACTTGCCCCTCTTTCCAAAACTCTTTCATTCACCTCCTTAACAACCCCATCCATAAACGAATTAAACAACCATGGAGACATCACGCACCCCTGCCACAAACCAACATTCACTGAGAACCAATCACTTTCCCCTCTTCCTACACGTACACATGCCTTACATCCTCGATAAAAACTTTTCACTGCCTCTAACAACTTGCCTCCCACACCATATATTCTTAATACCTTCCACAGAGCGTCTCTATCAACTCTTATCTTATTCCCTCTCCAGATCCATAAATGCTATATACAAGTCCATTTGCCTTTCTAAGTATTTCTCACATACATTCTTCAAAGCAAACACCTGATCCACACATCCTTTTACCACTTCTGAAACCTCATTGCTTTACCCCAATCTGATGCTCTTTACATGCCTTCACCCTCTCAATCAATACCCTCCCATATAATTTCCAAGGAATACTCAACAAACTTATACCTCTGTAATTTGAGCTCTCACTTTTATCCCCTTTGCCTTTGTACAATGGCACTATGCAAGCATTCCGCCAATCCTCAGGCACCTCACCATGAGTCATACATACATTGAATAACCATACGAACCAATCAACAATAAATTTCCCACCTACTGTTTCAACCCATTGCTCCCAGTTATTGCTTTTACTTACTGTTTATACTTATTGATCTTAGCTATCTCTTCTTCCTATCTCTTCTATTTAGTGTTTTTACCTTATGCTCCTGTATGACATTTCTACCTATTTCTGTTTCTCTTACAATTTTGCCAAAAGGCAGGGCGAGCACATCTCACTCACCTCTGGAAAATCTATAGTTATGAAAATGCAAGATTTGCAAGTTAAGTGTTGTTAAGTGTTATGTGTGACGAGATTTTGTGTTTGTGGACTTTCTAGAATGGCAACAGTGGGTGAGGTAGAAAGAAAAGACAGCTATCTAGGTCAGTGAAGTGCAAGTTGATGACCACTGAAGTAGTGGCTCACTACGTAACTGACACTATAACCCTCCCAGTACCCAGGCAGGTAGTACAGGTATTATACCTCCCTGGTTAGTGGTTGCCTACCAACTACTACATATTTATTACCAGTGTTCATTAGACTTATTTGTTTGTTTGAACTAAACATTAATTATCAAAGAGAAATTTCCCTACTTCAGAAGTTATTACTTAGTGTTGTATTTCTTGCAGACCCCACCATGCCAACATTGAGTCCCCATCCGCCGCCATCAAATACCTCAGTTGGTGACCCATCAACCCCAACACAGCTTGATTCACTTGATGTGAAACCTAACATCTCAGACCTTTTGGGTCCTAAGTCTGTATCATCACCTAACAACCAGGTGAGTTTTATTTGTAGTTCATAGTTTTTCTCTCCAGGGTTGGTGTGTCCCATGAACCACGAGAAATATTCTTGGAACTCAGGGGATTAGAAATATTGTAACCTCCAATCTTTTGTGAAGTATATTCCTTTTATTCCTCACCCATTGGTGATAATGGCCTACAGCTCAGCCCAGATCTGCCCCTCCTAGCAATCAGCATCCTCCACTTGATGGTATCATCATCCTTGGTCATCAATCATGACTTGTTGCATATTGTCTCATATCACAAGTGACGTAGGATATTTGTATACTTCCTGGTCTTGCCAGGTTCTTCTGCCTTACCACTGATGGTATCCCTTTTTTATTTAGCTAGGATGTGGTTCATTTTGTCCAGATAAGCCTCAGTGTGCATACAGTCCATGAGAATTCAGGGTGATGAGTTTAGTCTTGTAGGGTAGTGAATGGCATTGAATGTGTGTCTGTATGATTTAGTGAGCAACATTTCTAGTGATGTCCTGCTTAAGACATAGCGTAGAATCACAGGTTATGGAGAAGCTGGAAGGTTAGGCCCATGCACTTAGAGATTTGTCTTACATACACTTTGTTGAAAAGGATCTTGCACTTATAGGCTTATTGTATGTACACTTTGGTGAAATTAGTGGTAAGCCCACCCTTTCTGACTAGTCAGTGTGCATGGAAAACACAGAGGCTAGTGCTCTTGTAGGCTTGCTTCCAACACTGAAATGGACAGAATGGAAGGCTGACTCAGTCTGCCAAACAAAATGAGCTTGCCACAATAAATACTGGGTATTGTCTTCTGAAGTACACTAAACAGTGTCCAGCAGCAAGTAACAAGGATAACCAAACTCAAATGCAGAAGGGGGGTAAGAAAGAGCAAGGAAAGGTTCAGTAAATACTCTTAAAATGTAAAGGAGCTTTGGGACATCCTGTGACAAAGATACAGACCTTTTAAACTTTTGTACACTATCTGCATTGATCACGTCCTCTATCTGCATGTGTTTGTGTGTGTGTGTGGACTCCCATTCCTGGTGGAGCTGATCCCTTTTCTTTTTCCCTCCTTAATGATCAGCAACAATTGTTAAATAATCTGACTTAGTTTACAACTGTAACAACTACTATTCTAACACATTTGGATGACCCCCCCCCCCCCAGAGAGACACACACATCTCTCTCTCTCTCTCTCTCTCTCTCTCTCTCTCTCTCTCTCTCTCTCTCTCTCTCTCTCTCTCTCTCTCCCCCCCCCCCACCCCGAATGCTCCCACTATTCATACACCATATCTGCCCTCTTAGGGTCCCCTGACCACAGTCTTCGATCAATCTATCTATATCTCTGACACTTGTTCGAGTAGGAACTCCCTCAAAGGGGTGACCCATGGCAACAGTCTCCATAACTAAAATTCTAGTGCTGCTTCTTAGCCTTTAGTGCCTCATCCTTAACAGGCCACTGGCAGAGGGCAAGTTTAGTGCAGTGTTTGCAGAGGCTCCTACATATTCTTAATGAGTACTTCTATCTAATGCTCTTACCTGCTACTTATACCAAATGTTTTTACCTAATAATCCTGCCTAAATGTTCCCACCTACTACCTCTGTTTACTGATCTTACCATTTTGCCAAAAGGTAGGGGTAGCACATAGTGCTCACCACATGAAACTCTAGAGCTATGGAGAATGAGCTGCGTGAGTCAAGTGTTGTCATGTTACATACGACAATGAGGGATTGTATGTTGTGGATAGAATGCCAGTATTCCACTTGCTTGTGAGGCAGAAAGAAAAGACAGTTACCTGGGTCAGAGGATTGCAACTCAACCATTAAAGTGTTGGCTCACTAAGGAGATGTCACTAACCTTCCTGGTACTTAGATGGGTAGTACAGTAATATACCTCCCTAGTCTTATTTATTTTCATTCAGATTGGGCATGCCCGTCCTTTAATTCCTTATGAAATACCGACTTTAGCACTTAAGTAGAGCTCAAAGGATACCCCTGTATAACTTCTTTGTAAACTTTCCTTGACATGGATACAGCTTTTCTAGTCAGTATTTTCCAAATCATTTTATCCTCAGTTATGGTTTGATCACTCTTGCTTTGATATCTTTCGCATCAGGAATGGTGCTCACCAGACCATGAAATTTCCCTTCCCATGAAACCTTTTATTTTTTTCATTTGTGCATTGAGTCATTGCAAAGCTTTTCTTTGAAGAGCTAGGCATGCTTTCGTAAAAAGTAAGTGTGCTGACTTGACTTCTCCTGCAGATCTTTTTAGTCCTTAACCAAGAACATCGCCAACAACTGTATTTCTGCCTTTCCACCTCTTTTTCAACCTGATCAATCTATTTCGAGCTCTCCAACTGATAAGAGATGATGTCTGTGTTACCTTGTTTTCCTCTGATTTAACTTTGGATGATTCAGCTTCTAATCCTCTACCCATATAACCTGTTCCACTGAACTATATTATCTGTCTCCTATATTCTTGTTGTTGAGAGTCATCTAGATACTCTTCCCGATTCAGATGGACAAAGCATTTGGCTCAAATGGCATACTGTCTTAAAAACCAAAACTTTTCCTTGTGCTTGGAAGCATGCCTTAGTGTAACCTATCCCTTAGAAAGGAGACTGCTCTAACCCCTCCAACTATCACCTCATAGCTCTCCATTCTGCAGTCTCAAAAGTCTTTGAAACTCTCCTAAACTCTTACTTTTGAGGACTTCTTCCATTCCCATCTTTCAGATCACCAGTATGGATTTCATAGAGTTAAGGGTACTGGTTATTTTTTCTTATGTGACTCAGCTCTGCTCGTCCTCTCTCTGGGCTTTTGGTGAAACTTTTATAGTACCCCTCAACATCGAAAGCATTTGACAGGGTATGGCATAAATCTTTGCTTTCTAAACTCCCTTCCAAAGGTTTCACTGCTTCCTTCTGTTCTCTAATGCATGGTCTTCTTTCTGACTCTTTCATCACAGTAATCTATTCTGTGGATGTTATTTTGGCGGTTGCTCTCTTGAATTGTCTGCATTTGTCCCCACCCCCAAGATTTGGCCATGTGACATCATCAGTGGAATAACTTCCCCTTCCTATCCTATCAACGGCAGTGTTCCTCAAGGTTCTGTCCCATTGCCTAATCTCTCTCCTCTCTCAGTGAATGATCTCCTTGTACTTTTAACTTTATTCAGTATTTCTTCAGACTACTACTTTCTTTTCCTCCCTTCCTTCCTTTAGTACCGTCTCATGCAGATCATATTTTCTCTCTCATTTTGGACTTTTGCAGCACTTCAGAGTGAGGAAACAGAAACTTAGTAAAATTTAATGGTGCGAGAATATAATTTCTAATTATAGCTCTTTCTGTTTCCCCTTCTAGAAATTTGGTTGGTAAGGATATTCAGTGTATGTATGGATCATGGTGAAGTGCCTTATGATTGGCAGATTTCATGCATAATGCTATTGTACAAAAGCAAAGGGGATAAAGGTGAGTGTTCAAATTACAGAGGCATAAGTTTGTTGAGTATTCCTTGGAAATTATATGGAAGGGTATTGATTGAGAGGGTCATGGCATGTGCAGAGCATCAGATTGGGGAAGAGCAGTGTGGTCTTAGAAGTGGTAGAGGATGTGTGGATCAGGAATTTGCTTAGAAGAATGTATGTGAGAAATATTAGAAAAACAGATGGATTTGTATGTAGCATTTATGGATTGATAGGGATGCTTTTTGGAAGGTTTTAAGAGTATATGGTGTGGGAGGTAAGTTGCTTGAAGCAGTGAAAAGTTTTTTTTGAGGATGTAAGGCGTGTGTACGAGTAAATGTCGGCTTACGGCAGGGGTGCATGATGTCTTCATGGTTGTTTAATTTGTTTATGGATAGGGTGGTTAGGGAAGTGAATGCAAGAGTTTTGTAGAGGGGGGCAAGTATGCAGTGTGTTGTGGATGAGAGGGCTTGGGAAGTGAGTCAGTTGTTTTTCGCTGATGATACAGCACTGGTGGCTGATTTTGGGTGAGTTTGGTGAAGTGTGTGAAAGAAGAAAGCTGAGAGTAAATGTAAATAAGAGCAAGGTTATTGGGTTCAGTAGGGTTGAGGGACAAGTTAGTTGGGAAGTAAGTTTGAATGGAGAAAAACTGGAGGAGGTTAAGTGTTTTAAGATATCTGGGAGTAGACTTGGCAGCAGATGGAACCTTGGAGGCGGATGTGAGTCACAGGGTGGGGGAGGGGGCAAAGGTTCTGGGAGTGTTGAAGAATGTGTGGAAGGCAAAAATGTTATCTTGGAGAGCCAAACTAGGTATGTTTGAAGGAATAGTGGTTTCAACAATGTTATATGGTTGAAAGGCATGGGCTATAGATAGGGTTGTGTGGAGGAGGGTGGATGTGTTGGAAATGAAATGTTTGAGGACAGCATGTGGTGTGAAGTGGTTTGATCGAGTAAGTAATGTCAGGGTAAGAGAGATGTGTGTTAATAGAAGGAATGTGGTTGAGAGAGCAGAAGAGGGTGTATTGAAATGGTTTGGACACGTCGGGGAATGAGTGAGGAAAGATTGACAAAGAGGATATGTGTCGGAGGTGGAGGGAACAAGGAAAAGCGGGAGACCAAATTGGAGGTGGAAGGATGGAGCAGCTGAGTGAGTGTGTTAGTTGTTTTGATGCACGAGACCAGGTTATAGTGATGGGTGATTTGAATGCAAATGTGAGTAATGTGGCAGTTGAGGGAATAATTGGTGTGCATGGGGTGTTCAGTGTTGTAAATGGAAATAGTGAAGAGCTTGTAGATTTATGTGCTGAAAAAGGACTGGTGATTGGGAATACCTGGTTTAAAAAGAGAGATATGCATAAGTATATGTATGTAAGTAGGATAGATGGCCAGAGAACATTATTGGATTATGTGTTAATTTAATTGATAGGCGCGCAAAAGAGAGACTTTTGGATGTTAATGTGCTGAGAGGTGCAACTGGAGGTATGTCTGATCATTATCTTGTGGAGGTGAAGGTGAAGATTTGTAGGGGTTTTCAGCATTGCTACCCCCTGCTTCAGCACGGTAGCACTAAGAAAACAAGACAAAAAAGGCCACATTCTTTCACACTTAGTCTCTAGCTGTCATGTGCAATGCACCAAAACCACAGCTCCCCATCCACATCCAGGCCCCACAGACCTTTCCATGAATTACCCCAAATGTTTTACATGCCTTGGTTCAGTCCATTGACAGCTCAACAACCCCGATATACCACTTCGTTCCAATTCACTCATATTTCTTGCACACCTCTAACCCTCCTGTATGTTCAAGACCCAATCACTGTGAATCTTTTTAACTCCATCCTTCCATCTCCTGCTTCTCCTTGTTCCCTTCACCTCTGAAACATATATCCTCTTTGTCAGTCTTTCCTCACTCATTCTCCATACGTCCAAACCATTTTAACTCACCCTCTTCTGCTCTCTCAACCACACTCTTTTCATTTCCACACTTCTCTCTCACCTTTTCATTACTTATCTGATCAAACCACGCACACCACACATTGTCCTCAATGATATATATGAAACACATACACACACAAATTATTAGTTTTGTCATAACCAAGCCTTTGTGGAATTTTTCTGTCCTCAACTCTTTTTTTTTTTTATAACCAGTCTTTTCTCAGAAGAATATAGTATTTGTTATTTTAGTTAGATTTTATGCTAGTTTTTTCAAGTTATGACATTGTCTATTCTTTTTTTATATCAGATTTTTTCTTAAACAAATGGAATTTTCCAGGGCTTGTCTCCTTATGCTGGAGGTGACAGAGGGAATGGTATTGAATCAAATGAGACCAGCAGTAGTTTAGGAGGAGTAGGAAGCAGCAATGGTTCTGTAAGAGGGTTGAAGCGACCGTCTCTTCCTGGCACTGACTACCATTCCCTTTTGGAATTGGAGAAACCCAGCACCGTCCTGTATGACTACACCAAATTAAATGCTTGGTTAGTGTTGCTTTTCAAAGCTGTTGTTTGTATGTTATGGTAAATTACCATTTGTCATTGTACTATGTATTGTATTTGTCCCGTATACAGAGTGCACTTTTTGTGTAAACTGGATTTTTTTTTTTTTATTATACTCTACATTTCGAGCTTTAACATGTGATGTATTATCTGTTTCTGTATCCAATATGTTTTATTTTAGAAGTGGTTGTAATATGTATTTTCTCATACTAGATGTATTTGAGCTTCAAGTTTGACACTGACATATTCAGGAACATATTTTGGGCATTAGTCAAGGCATACAGTACCAATTTTTTTATAAAATCTACCAGTAATTATATGGTAGGCTGCTAGGCTGTCATTCATCATGCAACAGCGAGTTACCCACTGCATAATTCTTACTTTGCACAAGGCCATATGAGAAAAAATTGCTTTCATTCAAGTAATGTTCAGGACTTGGATTACACTGATATTGTGTGTCCAAAAGTAAAAACTGTCTTTTCATCTATTTATGAAGAGAATGTTTGTTTTGGTAACCGCAATCTTTGTTGCCCAGAAAATGACATTTTCTTTTGAAGTGCTGTTGTTATTACCTGATATAACAGATGAGTACAGCAGAGCAGGCAAATTTAGCAGACCAAGATTACCTGTAGAGGTAACTACTTGTTGGTGTCTGTCCAGGAATTCTACAGGTGCACCAGAACCATCTACCAGTGGCTATTTCTCATATTCTTTTCATAGTTTAATCATCCTATTCAATCCTCAATAGAGGTACAGATAGTATTGATCATTGGTTTTCTGCTAAGGAAGAGATTTGGCTGCTGAAATTGAATACATGAAATGTTAAAAACATGTCCTTCAAAAGTTATGTGAATACTTGGATATTTAGTGTAACTGAATTAACCAATTTGGTTATAAACACCTTTGCTGATTGCAATTACCCTAGATAGTTTGCTGCCCTATGATGATTTTTTGTTTTCCTAAGCAAAAGTCTCCTTGAGGCCTACATAAGTCTCTGCCACATATCACAAAATTCTTTTGATCCGGTCCATGTTTCATGTTTGTTTCCTTCCTAGGTTGTTCTGCTGAAGTTGATTTTAGTTAATCTTTAAAATCTCTTCATTTTGGTTATAAATAACTTGATATAAAGATGGGTCTGTGGTTTGAACCAAGTTGATCTCCATAGGATTTGATCTTGTTAATGATACTGTAAGCTTAATAGATGATTTAATTCCTCACATTCTCTTATGAGAGATACCTTGTTTGTCAAGTTCTGCCATGAGGTTTAACATTAAAGTCTTCGTTTATCACCAGTAGCACATTAAAGTCTTCGTTTATCACCAGTAGCAATCTGGGTGATGACATTGAAAACATGACCCAGAAGAAGCAGATGAAAGCAAGTTGGGAAACTCATAAAGGAGGAATCTGTGGAAATAATAGAAAAGAGACTTGAGATGTAGGGTACAGAAAGGGAAGATATGACAATAGTTAAGGGGGCCTTACAAATTGATTTGTAAGAAATGAAAATTATCATAGAATACAGATGAATTTAGACAGAATTCATGTAATTACCCAGGAGATGGCAGTGCTGTTTAAGGATTCTACGAAAGTTTTTTAGCCATGATTTTGAACAATCAACAATGGTCTTCTCCATTTGCAGGTTGTCATTGACTTATGCTGTTTTTCTCATGTTTTAGGTTATTTATATCTTTTATCAAAGCCTTAGAATTTTATTCATAAACTTGTCATTTTAGGTGACACTGAGCCTTAATGGAAGAGAGAGATATCATATATTGCTTTCATAACAAAAATGGCCTCTGGTGTGACTGTGTTGCTTACAACTCCTCATGTTTGTTTTACATGCACAACCTGTTGTTTACTGTAAGAACATGCCTCTAATAAAAGTTCCCATAGGCCAAGGAGGTGGGTGCATTGTCTGTTTCCCTAAATATGCTGATTATTGCAGAAATTACATAACTGGTAGTTTAACCAACCAATTACCTCGACCTCTTCATGATGCCAACATAGTACTCATAGCAGCAAATGATAGTAACTCATTTGTGTCTAGAAAAAGATGGTTGTTATATTAATATGAATTTAATGTAAATTGATTGGATATTGAGCTTTGGTTCCAGTGCATTACACATGACAGCTAGAGAATGTTTGTGAGCAGATGTGGCCAGTATCAGTATGTTTCCTGGCATTGCCTCACTGATGCAGGGGGTGGTGATGCTTTTTCCTGTGGAGCAGGTTGGTGCCGGAAATTCACAAAGTCAAGCAAGTATGAATATGTACATGTAATGAAAGGGTAAAAGAGATGTGTGGAAATAAAAAGAGTGTGGTTGAGAGAGCAGAAAAGATTGTATTGAAATGATCTGGACATAAGGAGAGAATGAGAGGAAACATTGACAAAGAAGTTATGTGTGTCAGAACAAGAAGTGGGAGACCAAATTGGAGGTGGAAGGATGGAGTGAAAAAGATTTTGAGTGATTTGGGCCCAGACATACAGGAAGGTGTGAGGCATGCAAGGAATAGAGTGAATTGGAACATTGTGGTATACGGGGGTCGACTTCCTGTCAGTGCACCATACCAAAGCATGTGAAGCATCTGGGGTAAACCATGGAAAGGTCTGTGGGACCTGGATGTTGATAGGGAGCTGTGGTTTCGGTGCATTACACATGACAGAGACTGAGTGTGAACAAATGTAGCCTTTTTTGTCTGTTTTCATGGCACTACCTCGTTGAAGTGGGGTAATGATGCTATTTCCTGTGTGGTGGTGTAGCGACAGGAAGGGATGAAAGCAAGCAAGTATGAATATGTACATCTGTATATATGTCTGTGTATATGTATGTATATGCTGATGTTTATATGAATGTATATGTGCGTGTATGGGTATTTATGTGTATATATATATATTCATTTATTTTGCCTTGTCGCTGTCTCCCACGTTAGCGAGGTAGCACTAGGAAACAGATGAAAGAATGGCCCAACCCACCCACGTACACATGTATATACATACATGTCCACACACACATATACATACCTATACATCTCAGCATATACATATATATACACACACAGCCATATACATATATACACATGTACATAATTCATACTGTCTGCCTTTATTCATTCCCATCAGTCTCTCCTGGTACTTCCTCATGCAAGTCTCCTTCCCAAGCTCACTTACTCTCACCAGTCTTTTCACCCCAACATTCTCTCTTCTTTTCTGAAAAACTCTACAAATCTTCACCTTCACCTCCACAAGATAATGATCAGACTTCCCTTCAGTTGCACCTCTCAGCACATTAACGTCCAAAAGTCTTTCTTTCGCTCGCCTATCAATTAACACGCAATCATCTAACACTCTCTGGCCATCTCTCATTCTTACATACATATACTTATGTATATCTCTCTTTTTAAACCAGGTATTTATTTTGCTTTGTCGCTCTCTCCTACGTTAGTGAGGAAGCGCAAGGAAAGAGATGAAAGAATGGCCCAACCCAGCCACATGCACACCTCCACAAGATAATGATCAAACTTCCCTTCAGTTGCACCTCTCAGCACATTAATGTCCAAAAGTCTTTCTTTCGCTCGCCTATCAATTAACACGTAATCCTCTAACACTCTCTGGCCATCTCTCATTCTTACATACATATACTTATGTATATCTCTTTTAAACCAGGTATTTATTTTGCTTTGTCGCTCTCTCCTACGTTAGTGAGGAAGCGCAAAGAAAGAGACGAAAGAATGGCCCAACCCAGCCACATACGCATGTATATACATACACGTCCACACACGCAAATATACATACCTATACATCTCAACGTATACATATATATACACACACAAACATATACATATGTACACATGTACATAATTCATAATGTCTGCCTTTATTCATTCCCATCGCCACCCTGCCACACATGAAATAACAACCCCTTCCCCCCACATGTGCACAAGGTAGCGCTAGGAAAAGACAGCAAAGGCCACATTCGTTCACACTCAGTCTCTAACTGTCATGTATAATGCACTGAAACCACAGCTCCCTTTCCACATCCAGGCCCCACAGAACTTTCCATGGTTTACCCCAGACGCTTCACAAGCCCTGGTTCAATCCGTTGACAGCACGTCGACCCCGGTATGCCACATCATTCCAATTCACTCTATTCCTTGCACACCTTTCACCCTCCTGCATGTTCAGGCCCTGATCACTCAAAATCTTTTTCACTCCATCTTTCCACCTTCAATTTGGTCTCCCACTTCTCCTCATTCCCTCCACCTCTGACACATATATCCCCATGGTCAATCTTTCCTCACTCATTCTCTCCATGTGACCAAACCATTTCAAAACACCCTCTTCTGCTCTCTCAACCACACTCTTTTTATTACCACACAGAGGTAGTAAAAGCTTTGCGGAAGATGAAAGCCGGCAAGGCAGCAGGTTTGGATGGTATTGCAGTGGAATTTATTAAAAAAGGGGGTGACTGTATTGTTGACTGGTTGGTAAGGTTATTTAATGTATGTATGACTCATGGTGAGGTGCCTGAGGATTGGCGGAATGCGTGCATAGTGCCATTGTACAAAGGCAAAGGGGATAAGAGTGAGTGCTCAAATTACAGAGGTATAAGTTTGTTGAGTATTCCTGGTAAATTATATGGGAGGGTATTGATTGAGAGGGTGAAGGCATGTACAGAGCATCAGATTGGGGAAGAGCAGTGTGGTTTCAGAAGTGGTAGAGGATGTGTGGATCAGGTGTTTGCTTTGAAGAATGTATGTGAGAAATACTTAGAAAAACATATGGATTTGTATGTAGCATTAATGGATCTGGAGAAGGCATATGATAGAGTTGATAGAGATGCTCTGTGGAAGGTATTAAGAATATATGGTGTGGGAGGCAAATTGTTAGAAGCAGTGAAAAGTTTTTATCGAGGATGTAAGGCATGTGTACGTGTAGGAAGAGAGGAAAGTGATTGGTTCTCAGTGAATGTAGGTTTGCGGCAGGGGTGTGTGATGTCTCCATGGTTGTTTAATTTGTTTATGGATTGGGTTGTTAGGGAGGTAAATGCAAGAGTTTTGGAAAGAGGGGCAAGTATGAAGTCTGTTGTGGATGAGAGAGCTTGGTAAGTGAGTCAGTTGTTGTTCTCTGATGATACAGCGCTGGTGGCTGATTCATGTGAGAAAATGCAGAAGCTGGTGACTGAGTTTGGTAAAGTGTGTGGAAGAAGAAAGTTAAGAGTAAATGTGAATAAGAGCAAGGTAATTAGGTACAGTAGGGTTGAGGGTCAAGTCAATTGGGAGGTAAGTTTGAATGGAGAAAAACTGGAGGAAGTAAAATGTTTTAGATATCTGGGAGTGGATCTGGCAGTGGATGGAACCATGGAAGCGGAAGTGAATCATAGGGTGGGGGAGGGGGCGAAAATCCTGGGAGCCTTGAAGAATGTGTGGAAGTCGAGAACATTATCTCGGAAAGCAAAAATGGGTATGTTTGAAGGAATAGTGGTTCCAACAATGTTGTATGGTTGCGAGATGTGGGCTATGGATAGAGTTGTGCGCAGGAGGGTAGATGTGCTGGAAATGAGATGTTTGAGGACAGTGTGTGGTGTGAGGTGGTTTGATTGAGTAAGTAATGTAAGGGTAAGAGAGATGTGTGGAAATAAAAAGAGCGTGGTTGAGAGAGCAGAAGAGGGTGTTTTAAAATGGTTTGGGCACATGGAGAGAATGAGTGAGGAAAGATTGACCAAGAGGATATATGTGTCGGAGGTGGAGGGAACGAGGAGAAGTGGGAGACCAAATTGGAGGTGGAAAGATGGAGTGAAAAAGATTTTGAGTGATCGGGGCCTGAACATGCAGGAAGGTGAAAGGCAGGCAAGGAATAGAGTGAATTAGATCGATGTGGTATACCGGGGTTGACGTGCTGTCAGTGGATTGAATCAGGGCATGTGAAGCGTCTGGGGTAAACCATGGAAAGCTGTGTGGGGCCTGGATGTGGAAAGGGAGCTGTGGTTTCGGGCATTATTGCATGACAGCAAGAGACTGAGTGTGAACGAATGAGGCCTTTGTTGTCTTTTCCTAGCGCTACCTCGCACACACGAGGGGGGAGGGGGATGGTATTCCATGTGTGGTGAGGTGGCAATGGGAATGAATAAAGGCAGACAGTGTGAATTGTGTGCATGGGTATATATGTATGTGTCTGTGTGTGTATATATATGTGTACATTGTGATGTATAGGTATGTATATTTGCGTGTGTGGACGTGTGTGTATATACATGTGTATGGGGGTGGGTTGGGCCATTTCTTTTGTCTGTTTCCTTGCGCTACCTCGCAAACGCGGGAGACAGCATCAAAGCAAAATAGATAAATGAATAAATGTACATCTCTCTTACCCTATTATTACTTACTCGATCAAACCACCTCACACCACATATTGTCCTCAGACATCTCATTTCCAGCACATCCACCCTCCTCCGCACAACTCTATCCATAGCCCATGGCTCGCAACCATATAACATTGTTGGAACCACTATTACTTCAAACATACCCATTTTTGCTTTCCGAGATAATGTTCTCGACTTCCACACATTCTTCAACGCTCCCAGAATTGTCACGCCCTCCCCCACCCTATGATTCACTTCCACTTCTTTGAAGAATGTGTGGAAGTCAAGAACATTATCTCAGAAATCAAAAATGGGTATGTTTGAAGGAATAATGGTTCCAACAGTGTTATATGGTTGCGAGGCGTGGGCTATCGAGTTGTGTGGAGGAGGGTGGATGTGCTGGAAATGAGATGTTTTAGGACAATATGTGGTGTGAGTTGGTTTGATCAACTAATTAACAAAAGGGTAAGAGAGATGTGTGGTAATAAAAGAGTGTTGTTGAGAGAGCAGAAAAGGGTGTTTTGAAATGGTTTGGTCACATGGAGAGAATGAGTGGAGAAAGATTGACCAAGAGGATATATGTGTCAGAGATGGAGGGAATGAGAAGTGGGAGACCAAATTGGAGGTGGAAAGATGGAGTGAAAAAGATTTTGAGTGATCAGGGCCTGAACATGCAGGAGGGTGAAAGGCATGCAAGGAATAGAGTGAATTGGGACGATGTGGTATACTGGGGTCGACGTGCTGTCATTGGATTGAACCAGGGCATGTGAAGTGTCTGGGGTAAACCATGGATAGTTTTGTGGGGCTTGGATGTGGAAAAGGAGCTGTGGTTTCAGTGCATTATACATGACAGCTAGAGACTGAGTGTGAATCAATGTGGCCTTTGTTGTCTTTTCCTAGTGCTACTTTGCGTGTGTGCGGGAGAAGGGGGTTGTCATTTCATGTGTGGGAGGGTGGCGACGGGAATTAATAAGGGCAGCGAGTTTGAATTATGTACAAGTGTATATATGTATATGTGTTTGTATGTATATATATGTATACGTTAAAATGTATAGGTATGTATATGTGCATGTGGACGTGTATGTATTTACATTTGTATGTGGGTGGGTTGGGCCATTCTTTCGTGAGTTGGGCTACCTCACTAACGCGGGAGACAGCAACAAAGTATAATGATGATAGTAATTATAATATTTGATAAGAATGGAAATATTATCAATATGAGATTTCTTTGTGCTTGTTATGTGCTGAACTACCTATTCAGAAATCCAGCGGTGATTAGGTCCTGAGCATTTTGGATTTTTCTTCCTTGTATTATTGTCTTTATTCAGATGCCTGCATCATATTGCGGAATTTGTATTTAAAAAAGTGTAGAAGTTAATGTTTTGGTTATTAGATCAGTTTAAGTGAAAAGATGATATAAACTTCAGAGTGCCCTTCACTGTATACACACACACAAATGAAAATATATTGAGAGGATTATGAAAGGGAAAAAGGAAGAGACAAGGGAAAGTATATATGAATTTTGAAGAAAGTGAAAAACTTTTTAAAATTTGCCTGGTCATAGTTATTGGGAAAGACAAGAGAAGGTAGAGAATTCCAAAGTTTCAAGGTTCATGGAGAGAAACAGTTATCAAAATGGCTTACCCTTGAGTTGCCAGAAGCAGTTATCATAATGGCCCACCCATGAGTTGCCAGTGGCCACAAAGTAATCGTGTGACACAGCAGTTTACTAAGTATCATGTGGTCTAGTTAGTGGTTGGGGCACACAAACCGCCAAATTTCATGGGCAAAAGTCAGAGACAGCGACAAAGTATAATAATGATAGTAATAATTTATTTATTTATGTATTTTGCTTTGTCGCTGTCTCCCGCATTAGCTAGGTAGCGCAAGGAAACAGACGAAAGAATGGCCCAACCCACCCACATAAACATGTATATACATACACATCCACACACGCAAATATACATCCCTATACATCTCATTGTATACATATATATACACATACAGACATATACATATATACACATGTACGTAATTCATACTGTCTGCCCTTATTCATTCCCATCGCCACCTCGCCACACATGGAATAACAACCACTTCCCCCCTCATGTGTGCAAGGTAGCGCTAGGAAAGACAACAAAGGCCACATTCATTCACACTCAGTCTCTAGCTGTCATGTAATAATGCACTGAAACCACAGCTCCCTTTCCACATCCAGGCCCCACACAACTTTCCATGGTTTACCCCAGACGCTTCACATGTCCTGGTTCAATCCATCGACAGCACGTCGACCCCGGTATACCACATCATTCCAATTCACTCTATTCCTTGCATGCCTTTCACCCTCCTGCATGTTCAGGCCCCAATCACTCAAAATCTTTTTCACTCCATCTTTCCACCTCCAATTTAGTCTCCCACTTCTCCTCGTTTCCTCCACCTCTGACACATATATCCTCTAGGTCAATCTTTCCTCACTCATTCTCTCTATGTGACCAAACCATTTCAAAACACCCTCTTCTGCTTTCTCAACCACACTCTTGTTGTTAACACACATCTCTCTTACCCTATTATTACTTACTCGATCAAACCACCTCACACCACATATTGTCCCCAAACATCTCATTTCCAGCACATCCACCCTCCTGCGCACAACTCTATCCATAGCCCACGCCTCGCAACCATACAACATTGTTGGAACCAGTATTCCTTCAAACATACCTATTTTTGCTTTCCGAGATAATGTTCTCAACTTCCACACATTCTTCAAGGCTTGCAGAATTTTCGCCCCCTCCCCTACCCTATGACTCACTTCCGCTCCCATGGTTCCATCTGCTGCCAAATCCACTCCCAGATATCTAAAACACTTCACTTCCTCCAGTTTTTCTCCATTCAAACTTACCTCCCAATTGACTTGACCCTCAACCCTACTGTACCTAATAGCCTTGCTCTTATTCACATTTACTCTCAGCTTTCTTCTTTCACACACTTTACCAAACTCAGTCACCAGCTTCTGCAGTTTCTCACATGAATCAGCCACCAGCGTTGTATCATCAGCGAACAACAACTGTCTCACTTCCCAAGCTCTCTCATCCACAACAGACTGCATACTTGCCCCTCTTTCCAAAACTCTTGCATTCACCTCCTAACAATCCCATCCATAAACAAATTAAGCCACCATGGAGACATCACACACCCCTGCCGCAAACCTAACCTACATTTACTGAGAACCAATCACATAATATGTGATAAGAATGGAAATATTATCAATATGAGATTTCCTTGTGCTAGTTGTGTGCTGAAGTACCTATTCAGAAATCCAGCAATGCTTAGGTCCTGAGCATTTTGGATTTTTCTTCCCTGTATTATTGTCTTTATTCAAGTGCCTGCATCATATTGTGGAATTTGTATTTCTAAAAACTGTAGAAGTTAATGTTTTGGTTATTAGATCAGTTTAAGTGAAAAGATGAAATAAACTTCAGTGCAGTGCCCTTCACTGCACATACACACACACAAAAAAAAAAAAAAAGTTAAGCCCATCCCTTAATTGAAGTATAGAGAGGATTATGAAAGGGAAAAAGGAAGACAAAGGAAAGTATTTACGAAATTTGAAGGAAGTGAAAAAAAATTTGAAATGTACCTGGTCATAGTTATTGGGAAAAACAAGAGAGATAGAGAATTCCAAAGTTTCAAGGAGCATGGAAAGGAACAGTTATCAAAATGGCCCTTCCTTGAGTCGCCAGAAGCAGTTATCATAATGGCCCACCCATGAGTTGCCAGTGGCCACCCAGTAATCGTGTGACACATCAGTTTACTAAGTATATGTGGTCTAGCTAGTGGTTAGGGCACACAAACAGCCAGATTTCTTGGGCAAAAATGAAAGACAGCGACAAAGTATAATAATGATAATGATAATAATAATAATGATAATAATAATGATAATGATAATATGTGATAAGAATGGAAATATTATCAATATGAGATTTCCTTGTGCTAGTTGTGTGCTGAAGTACCTATTCAGAAATCCAGCATTGCTAAGGTCCTGAGCATTTTGGATTTTTCTTCCCTGTATTATTGTCTTTATTCAGGTGCCTGCATCATATTGTGGAATTTGTATTACTAAAAACTGTAGAAGTTAATGTTTTGGTAATTAGATCAGTTTAAGTGAAAAGATGAAATAAAACTTCAGTGTAGTGCCCTTCACAGCACATACACACACACACAAAAAAAAGAATATGTCAAGCCCATCCCTTAATTGAAGTGTAGAGAGGATTATGAAAGGGAAAAAGGAAGAGACAAAGGAAAGTATTTACGAATTTTGAAGGAAGTGAAAAAAATTTTAAAATGTACCTGGTCATAGTTATTGGGAAAGACAAGAGAAGGTAGAGAATTCCAAAGTTTCAAGGAGCATGGAAAGAAATAGTTATCAAAATGGCCCATCCATGAGTTGCCAGAAGCAGTTATCATAATGGCCCACCCATGAGTTGCCAATGGCCACCCAGTAATCATGTGACACAGCAGTTTACTAAGTATCATGTGGTCTGTCTAGTGGTTGGGGAGCACAAACAGCCAGATCTCTTGGGCAAAAATCAAAATAATACCTATGGAAGAGGTAGAGTGAACCAACATTGCGGCGTAGGGCAAGTGGGTCAAGCTTTGAAGTTAGCTTGGAAGAAGTTGTAAGTTGGACTGCTTTTGACTTGACTCTGTCAAGTGAGGATGTGGAACTAGAACTAACCCAGATGTGAGAGTAGTACTCTGTACCAGGATGAATCAGTCCTTTGTATAAACGGAGCAACTGTTCAGGAGAAATTTAGACATCTAAACAGGACACCCAGTTTCTTAGAGGCAGACTTGGTTATGTCTGTAACATGGGGTTTCCAAGAATGAGTGGATGTTAAGTAATACTAAGTATGTTCATTGAGCCAAGAGGTGGAATTACAGAACTGTTAAAGGAGAGATGAGAGTTGTAAGTTTTTGACAGAGAGTTGGGTAAAAACTGGATCTTGTGAGGCATTAAGCTTATTTAGATTTTGCCTACCCCACTGAGATATCCTGTCCAAATTAGAGTTTATTGAAAAAGTTGTGGAAAGACAAGATGCAGATTGAGTGAGAGTTGGAGTGGAATTGAAGGGTGTAGATGAATGCAGTGTTGAGTTGTCAGTGTATGAGTGTTTGAGTATTTTTGGAAGAGGAAATCATTATTAGAAGGAGAAAAAAAGTGTTGGAGACAGGACAGAACCTTGAAGGACACCACTGCTGTTGGAGAAAGTGGGGAAGGCTGATCCATCAATAAACAGGACAGAACCTTGAAGGACACCACTGCTGATGGAGAAGGTGGGGAAGGCTGATCCATCAATAAACAGGACAGAACCTTGAAGGACACCATTGCTGATGGAGAAAGTGGGGAAGGCTGATCCATCAATAACTACAGAGATAGATTGGCTGGAGGTGGAGCTAGATATGAAGAAGCAAAGTAAGGGAAGGAAGCTGAAAGAGGGGAGCTTAGAGATAGCACCCTGTCAGAAGTTTTGGATGTGTCAAGGGCAACCTCATGAGATTTGCTATAACCTTTCAGTTATGATGGCCAGACTTTAGTGAGATGGGAAAGGATACTGCCTGTGGATCTTGCCTTATGGAAGCTGCACTAGTGATCAGATTCAAGATGTCTAAGGAAATAGGAGTTGAGGAGGGATTCATAGACTTTGGGAATGGTAGATGTCAAAGCAGTAGGACAGTAGGTAGATGGTTCAGAATGGTCACCTTTTTTGGGATGAGATGTATCAATGCTAGCTTCCAAGAAGGAAAATTTTGCTTTTTAAGCAGAAACAGAACAGATGAGCAAGCACAGGTTGTTCAATAATCTTTCAATGTTTACAAATATGCAGTTATCAGAATGGAAGAGGATTTTGTTTATGCCAGAGTAGATGAATGGCTGTGAATTTTATTTGTATGGATAAGTAGGTGAATAGGCATAAAAAGGTTGGATTAATGATAATGCTACTCTTATTAACTTTAAAGTTGTTGCAAAAATTTAGGACTTCATGCAAAATTGAACAAGCTTTTAACTTTTGCTGGAAAACCATAATTGGAATGGTTACTATTCTGCATTATGAAAAATTTTAACATGACTTAAGATATGCAGTATGTAATATGTGAAGTGAATAAAAATAATTGTATTAGAATTAACCATAAACTTGAAGAGTACTATAATCTGTTTTCATCTTTTTTTCCAGGCTTCATCATCCTGTAAAGAAGTTCAAACCAGCAGAACCAAAAGTTGAAGAACCACTGTGGCCACCATACAGACCAGCTCATATTCAGGAACATATGGAACCTTACAGGCCAGATATAGGACAAGAGGCAAGTTAGCATTAGCAAGGTAGCGCCTGGAGCAGATGAAGAAGTGGCCAAAATTGCCAGAATAGCACCCCATACACCATATCTTTTCATTTCACTCTTTCCCCTCCATGCCTCGAATTCTCCTGCTTGTTCAGGCTCCAAACACTCAAGACCTTTTTTCCACCATCCCTCCTCCTTCTTGGAGTTCCCTGTTTTCTTGTTCCTTCCACATCCAACTTGTATACCCTCTTAGTCGTCCTTTTCTCATTCATCCTCTCCGTATTTCCAAACCATTTTAGCATGCCTGCTTTCGCTATCTCATACATACTTCTCTTACTACCATATCATTCTCTTATCCTTTCATTTCTCATTTGATTAACCCTCCTCACACCTCATATTGACCCAAAACATTTCCTTTCTTGCATGTTTACCATCTTTTGTATACTATCATCTTGATTCTATGCCTTGCATCCATAAATCAAATATATCCATCTTTGCCTACACAGACAGTAACCTTTCTTTCCACCATTTCATCTATGCAACTAGGGCACTTGCCACCCACACTCACCATATGGCTCCCTTCATTTTCCATGATTCCATTTGCTACCATGTGCACTTCCTCCAGGTTCTGTTCATTCAAACTCTCACTCTAACCAACTTGTCTCTTTCCTCAGCAAATGTTAATAACTGATATTACACAATTAGTTTTATCTTTCTCCTTTTACACACTCCCAAACTCATAAATCAGCTTCTGCAGTCTTACTTAAATCTGCCACCAGTGCCTTTTCATTCACAAACAGTAAATGACTTGCTTCTCCAGTCCCCCACAGCCCCCAACAGACTGTGGGCCTGCCTGTTTTAAAATCCTCATATTCGCCTCTCTCACCACCCCAACCATAAACAAACTGTCATGGTGACATCACACCCTTGTCATGGACTCTACATGGAACCACTCTACCTCCTCTCTTTCTTCTCCTCGTTGTCATATGAGATTTCCCCCCACACCATATATTTTTTAACCCTCCATATAGTATGTTTCTAAACCCAGTCAAAGGCTTTTTGTAGATTCATAAATGCTACGGATATCTCTGTTTCCCTGAGTATTTCTCACACAACATTCTTCACAGCACACACTTAATCTACACATCCTACTCCACTCCTGAAACTACATTGTTCCTCCCTTGTTTGATGCTCTGTGCAAACCACCATCCTCTCAGTCACCAATTTCCCATACAACTTACCATGCACACCCAACGAACAGTTCAAACATTCACTTTCATTCCCCTTGCCTTTGTACAGGAGAACTATACAGGCATTTCTCTAGTCCTCAGGCATCTCACTATGAGCCATACATACTTTAAAAATCTTAACTGACTAATTAGTAATGCACACTCTTACTTGAAGTCAAATGCAATCCCATCCACTCTGGATACTTTACCACACTTTATCATATGCTAAGCTTTCACTACTACTTGTTTTACCAAACAGTTTGCGATAACTTGCACTTAACAAATCTTCCTGTCCAATACACCCCCCCCATTTGCCATTCTTATTTGTAGAGTGCATTCAGTTATCTCACTCCATCTGCCTTTACTTCAATGCTGCCTGATCCTACGTCCTCATCTGCTTGCTTCACTGATGCTCCCATTTATCCTTTGATTTTTCTCACTATTAAACCCTTCCCTTTGCATTCTCCCAGAAATTGTTGGTAGTGACTCACCCTGCAACCTTTTGCCCTCTTTTTCATCCCATGCAGGGCTGTGTGATGTCATCGTGGCTTTTTGATACAGCGCTGGTGGCTGATTCATGTGAGAAACTGCAGAAGCTGGTGACTGAGTTTGGTAAAGTGTGTGGAAGAAGAAAGTTAAGAGTAAATGTGAATAAGAGAAAGGTTATTAGGTACAGTAGGGTTGAGGGTCAAGTCAATTGGGAGGTGAGTTTGAATGGAGAAAAACTGGAGGAAGTGAAGTGTTTTAGATATCTGGGAGTGGATCTGGCAGCGGATGGAACCATGGAAGCGGAAGTGGATCATAGGGTGGGGGAGGGGGCGAAAATTCTGGGGGCCTTGAAGAATGTGTGGAAGTCGAGAACATTATCTCGGAAAGCAAAAATGGGTATGTTTGAAGGAATAGTGGTTCCAACAATGTTGTATGGTTGCGAGGCGTGGGCTATGGATAGAGTTGTGCGCAGGAGGGTGGATGTGCTGGAAATGAGATGTTTGAGGACAATGTGTGGTGTGAGGTGGTCTGATCAAGTGAGTAACATAAGGGTAAGAGAGATGTGTGGAAATAAAAAGAGCGTGGTTGAGAGAGCAGAAGAGGGTGTTTTGAAGTGGTTTGGGCACATGGAGAGAATGAGTGAGGAAAGATTGACCAAGAGGATATATGTGTCGGAGGTGGAGGGAACGAGGAGAAGAGGGAGACCAAATTGGATGTGGAAAGATGGAGTGAAAAAGATTTTGTGTGATCGGGGCCTGAACATGCAAGAGGGTGAAAGGAGGGCAAGGAATAGAGTGAATTGGAGCGATGTGGTATACTGGGGTTGATGTGCTGTCAGTGGATTGAATCAATGCATGTGAAGCGTCTGGGGTAAACCATGGAAAGCTGTGTAGGTATGTATATTTGCGTGTGTGGACGTATGTATATACATGTGTATGGGGGGGGGTTGGGCCATTTCTTTCGTCTGTTTCCTTGCGCTACCTCGCAAACGCGGGAGACAGCGACAAAGTATAATAATAAAAAATGAATATATATATATATATATATATATATATATATATATATATATATATATATATATATATATATATATAAATATATATCCCTGGGGATAGGGGAGAAAGAATACTTCCCACGTATTCCCTGCGTGTTGTAGAAGGCGACTAAAAGGGAAGGGAGCGGGGGGCTGGAAATCCTCCCCTCTCGTTTTTTTTTTTTTTTTTTTTTCCAAAAGAAGGAACAGAGAAGAGGGCCAGGTGAGGATATTTCCTCAAAGGCCCAGTCCTCTGTTCTTAATGCTACCTCGCTGTCGCGGGAAATGGCGGATAGGGTGGGGGAGGGGGCGAAAATTTTGGGAGCCTTGAAAAATGTGTGGAAGTCGAGAACATTATCTCGGAAAGCAAAAATGGGTATGTTTGAAGGAATAGTGGTTCCAACAATGTTGTATGGTTGCGAGGCGTGGGCTATGGATAGAGTTGTGCGCAGGAGGATGGATGTGCTGGAAATGAGATGTTTGAGGACAATGTGTGGTGTGAGGTGGTTTGATCGAGTAGGTAACGTAAGGGTAAGAGAGATGTGTGGAAATAAAAAGAGCGTGGTTGAGAGAGCAGAAGAGGGTGTTTTGAAATGGTTTGGGCACATGGAGAGAATGAGTGAGGAAAGATTGACCAAGAGGATATATGTGTCGGAGGTGGAGGGAACGAGGAGAAGAGGGAGACCAAATTGGAGGTGGAAAGATGGAGTGAAAAAGATTTTGTGTGATCGGGGCCTGAACATGCAGGAGGGTGTAAGGAGGGCAAGGAATAGAGTGAATTGGAGCGATGTGGTATACAGGGGTTGACGTGCTGTCAGTGGAGTGAATCAAGGCATGTGAGGCGTCTGGGGTGGACCATGGAAAGCTGTGTAGGTATGTATACACGTGTGTGGACATGTGTATGTACATGTGTATGGGGGGGGGGGTTGGGCCATTTCTTTCGTCTGTTTCCTTGCGCTACCTCGCAGACGCGGGAGACAGCGACAAAGTATAAAAAAAAAAAAAAAAAAAAAAATATATATATATATATATATATATATATATATATATATATATATATATGGATGGAGTGATAAGAGATATGAAAGCAAAATTAAGGAAAAGGGGTGCAGAGATGGAGTGTGGCAGTGAGATATGGTGGCTAGTGGCAAGCTCTTTTGTGGATGATACTATGTTGTTTGCAGAGAGTGAAGAGTTGCACAAGGTTGTAAGTGTGTTTTATGGTATTTATAAGTGGGGAAATTGAAGGTAAAGGCAAGTAAAAGTAAGATAATGGTATTTGAAAGGAAACAGAGTGAAAGTATAGATTTTGTAAACCAAGTAGCATGAAAGAAAAAAGTGTACTAAGTAGAGCTATGGAAGGGGGGGGACTGGAAGAAGTAAGGTAATTTAAGTATCTGGGAACTGTGTTGGAAAAGTGTGGTGATATGGAAGGAGAGATAAGGGAGAGAACAGTACTGGGTAGAAGAGTCATTGGGTCCCTTAATAGAATAATGAAAGGTAGAGGTGTAGTATGGAAGTGAAGAGAGGACTAAGGTACAGCATAGTCCTCCCAACTCTGACCTATGCAGCCAAAACATGGCCGTGGAAGGAATCACAGTAGTCAAGAATCCAGGCTGTGGAAATGAGATATTTGAGAAAAGAATATGATGTGACTAGGTGGAATGATGTAAGAAATGAAAGGATGTACGAGAGATGTGGTATGGCAAGGAATGCAAAGAGAATGAATTATGGAGTGATAGAATGGGTGAAACACAATAATTTGAGGTGGTTTGGGCAATTGGAAAGAACACAAGACTGGTAGCTTACAAGGAGAGAGTATGATAGCACAATTAAAGGTGTTGGTGTGAGTGGGAGACCACCTGTGACAGAATGGAGGGAGAGAAACAGGAAGAATGTGTGGAATGCTGTATGTGAGGGAGGCATGTAAGGAAAGGGATGAGTGGAGACTTTTGCAGTGGCCACCCTTTGATTGGAGTTCGTAGAAGGAATGGGCATCAGATATATAGATTCTCTCTCTCTCTCTCTCTCTCTCTCTCTCTCTCTCTCTCATGTGCATGCCTTTCACCCTCCTTCATTGTCAGGCCCCATCCACTCAAGTCTTTTTCTCTCCTTTTTTCCATCTTCAGTTTGGTTTCCCCTTTTTCTTGGCCACTTCTGTCACAGGGTTGGCCATAGCAAAAGAGTTTTCACTTAGTCCTATCCTTAAATGTCTTTCTCACACACACCATTCCATATGTTCTGCCACCATTTGTCTCCATCCAGTACTCTTCCACTCTTTTCCTTAGTTGCATGTGGTCTTCCTCTTCTACCATCATACTTTATCTTTGTAAATTCCCTGTCTTGCAGTCTTTCCACATGCCACAAACTGCATAAAAGAATTACGTTTCACCCACTCTACCACTTCACAATTCATTCCATGTGCATATCCTGCCACATCAAGTCTCTCATACACAACATCATTTCTTTCTTCATTCTGTTTAGTCATATCACATACTCTTATCAAATAGCTCATTTCTATATCCTGGAATCTTGACCTTTGTGACTTATTCCATTTCTGTGTTTCAGCAACATAGGTCTTAGTCTGGAGGACTGTGCTTACCCTTAAACCTTTCTTCACTTCCATACTTAGACCTCTGCTCTTCATTATTCTGTCATGGGACCCACTGACTCTTCTGTCATGCACTGCTCTCTTCCATATCTCTCCTTCCATATCACCAAACTTACTCAAGACAGCTTCTGAATACATATATTGTCACCTCAGCTAGTGTGTCTACCTCATATCTGTAACACAGTTTAGTACAGTTCTTTCTTTCTCTTGAAAAGGCTGCGCAGAATCTTTACTTTTACACAGTTTCCTTTCAGGCACCTTTAATTTACTTATGCTTGGATTTACTGTCAGTTACCTATCTTTACACACATCATAAAACACATTTTTACCTTCTGCAACTCCACACTCAGTAAAGATGCAGTATCATCCAGAAACAGGCTTTTTTTACAAGGCACTGTACCTCATTACCACACTCCATCACTGCACCCACTTTCCCTAGTTTTCCTTTCATCTCTCTTATGACTCCATCTATATTTTTTTTTTTTTTTTTTATATATAGACTCCATATATATAGACTCCATCTATATATATGTTGAAAAGCCATGGTGATATCACAACCCTGCCTAAGTCCCACATGTAAATGGAAACTTTAGCTCAACTCTCCATTCAGTCTTACACATCCCCTTGCTATTCTCTAGAATTCTTTCACACCATCCAAACTTGTCCCCCTACCCCATATACCGTAAATACATCCCATAAAGCATTTCTTTCAACTCTGTCATATTCCTTCTCCAGATCTGTCATATGCCTTCTCCAGATCTGTGAAAGCTTCATACTTCTTCCAGTCATTTTCACCACAGACATCTGATCCACCCATCCCCTACCTTTCTTGGAACCCCTCTTGCTCCTCACTTATTCTGTAATGTCACTTCCATCACTTTTGCCTACACTTGGTATTTACCATACTTTTTTTTTCTTCAGACATATTCGCCATTTCCCACATTAGTGAGGTAGCGGTAAGAACAGAGGACTGATCCTTGGAGGCAATATCCTCACTTGGCCCCCTTCTCTGTTCTTTCTTTTGGAAAATTAAAAACAGGAGGAGAGGATTTCCAGCCCCTGCTCTCTCCTCTTTTAGTCACCTTCTATGGCATGCAGGGAATACATGGGAAGTATTCTTTCTCCCCTATCCCCAGGGATATTTGTTGCGTGTTGCTGTTACGTGTCCTCAGTTAGCAAGGACTATGAGCAGGCATGTTGGGACCCAAAAGATGGTGAACTATGCCTGGCCAGGATGAAGCCAGAGGAATCTCTGATGGAGCTTCGCAGCAGTTCTGATGTGCAAATCAATCACCAGAGCTGGGTATAGGGTTGAAAGACTAATTTACTAGACTTATTCCCCTATGATTACTACATACACCCTTAGCACCTTTTCATTTGAATAAAGGAACAGTAATAGCTTTCACCCTGTCCTTAGGCACAACATTCTGAAGTCATTTTAGATTATGAATGAAATGCATCCACTCTATTATACTTTCTCCTCCATGCTTCAGCATTTCAGCTGTAATCCCATCCACACGGGTGCCTTACCTACCTTCAGCCTCATTACTGCCCATTTTACCTCCCTTTTTGCTATTGCCCATAATGTTTGTATCCTTTTTCTACCATTCTCCATAACCATGGATGTAACAACTGCTGCCTTACCGATCTATCTATTTATATCTCTGACACCTCTTCCCATATGGAACTCCCTCAAGGGGGTGACCATGACAATAGTCTCCGTAACTAGTGAACTCCAGTGCTGCTCCTTACCTGTTAGTGCATCACCCTTAACAGGCCACTGGCAGAGGGCAACTCTAGCACAGTGTTTGCAGAGGCTCCTTGCTAATGTTCCTAGTGGATACTACTACCTAATACTCCTGCCTAGTGTTCCTATCTACTATTTCTACCTAATTCTCCTACCTAAATGTTCCTTCCTGCTACTTCTATCTATTGTTCCTACCATTTTGCCAAAAGGCAGGGCTAGCACACAGTGCTAACTGCAGGAAAGTCTAGTCACAAAGAATGAGTTTTGTCAGTTAAGCAGTCAAGTGTTATTTATGAGAAGGAGGGATTGTATATTTATGGTCAGAATGCCAGAAGTCCACGTGTGGGTGAGTCAGAAAGAAAAGACAGCAACCTGGCTCAGAGGATTGCAACGTAACAAGCACTTAAATGTTGACTCACTATGCATCTGTCATTAACCCCCCCTGATACTGAGGCAGGTGGTGGTCATATACCTCCATAGTCATTGGCTGTGGGGCAGGGTGGTGCCAGGAGTGGGCTGAAGGCAAACAAATATGAATATGTATATGTGTATGGGATAGGGGAGAAAGAATACTTCCCACGTATTCCCTGCGTGTTGTAGAAGGCAGCTAAAGGGGAAGGGAGCGGGGGGCTGGAAATCCTCCCCTCTTGTTTTTTTTTTTTTTTTTAATTTTCCAAAAGAAGGAACAGAGAAGGGGGCAAGGTGAGGATATTTTCTCAAAGGCCCACTCCTCTGTTCTTAACGCTACCTCGCTATCGCGGGAAATGGCAAATAGTATGAAAGAAAGAAATGTATATGTTTATATGTTATGTATGTATATGGGCATTTATGTATATATGTGTGTATATCCCTGGGGATAGGGGAGAAAGAATACTTCCCATGTATTCCCCAAGTGTCATAGAAGGTGACTAAAGAGGAAACCCTCCCCTCCTTGTATTTCAGTTTCTAAAAAGGAAAACAGAAGGAGTCAAGCGGGGAGTGCTCAGTCTCCTCGAAAGCTCAGATAGGGGTGTCTGAATGTGTGTGGATGTAACCAAGATGAGAAGAAAGGAGAGATAGGTAGTATGTTTGAGGAAAGAAACCTGGACATTCTGGCTCTTAGTGAAACGAAGCTCATGGGTAAAGAGGAAGAGTGGTTTGGGAAAGTCTTGGGAGTAAAGTCAGGGGTTAGTGAGAGGACTAGAGCTAAGGAAGGAGTAGCACTACTCCAGAAACAGGAGTTATGGAAGTTTGTGATAGAGTGTAAGAAAGTAAATTTAAGATTGATGTGGGTAAAACTGAAAGTTGATGGAGAGAGATGGGTGATTATTGGTGCCTATGCACCTGGTCATGAGAAGAAAGATCATGAGGTAAGTGGTTTTGGAACAGCTGAGTGAGTGTGTCAGCAGCTTTGATGCATGAGACTGAGTTTTAGTGATGGATGATCTAAATGCATGGGTGAGTGATATGGCAGTTGAGGGTATAATTGGTGTACATGGGGTGTTCAGTGATGTAAATGGAAATGGGGGAGAGCTTATGGATTTGTGTGCTGAAAAAGGAGTGGTGATTGGAATACCTGGTTTAAAAAGAGATATACATAAGTATACATATGTGAGTAGAGGAGATGGTCAAAGGGCATTATTGGATTACATATTAATTGATGGCGGGATGGGAACGGGAATAGATGAAGGCAGCTAGTATGAATATGTACATGTGTATATATGTATATGTCTGTGTATGTATATGTATGTATACCTTGAAATGTATAGGTATGTATATGTGCGTATGTGGGCGTTTATGTATATACATGTTTATGTGGGTGGGTTGGGCCATTCTTTCAACTGTTTCCTTGCACTACCTCGCTAACATGGGAGACAGTGACAAAGTATAATAAATTAATGAAATATGTTTATTGTGAGGCATGTAAAAGAGAGACTCTTAGATGTTAAAGTGCTGGGAAGGGCAGCTGGAGGGATGTCTGATCACTGTCTCGTGGAGGCGAAGGTGAAGATTTGTATATGTTTTCAAAAAAAAAAAAAAAAAAAGGATGTCAGTGAGAAGAGAGTGGTGAGAGTAAGTGAGCTTAGAAAGAAGACTTGTGTGAGGAAATACCAGGAGATATAGAGTGTAGAATGGTAAAAGGTGAGAGCAAATGATGTGAGTGGAGTGGGTGAGGAATGGGATGTATTTAGGGAAGCAGTGATGGCTTGCACTAAAGATGCATGTGACATGAGAAAGGTGGAAGGTGGGCAGATTAGAAAGGGTAGTCAGTGGTAGGATGAATAAGCAAAGTTGTTGGTGAAAGAGGAAAGAGAGGCGTTTGGATGATACTTGCAGGGAAGTAGTGAAAATGACTGGAAGATGTATAAAAGAAAATGGCTGGAGGTCAAAAGAAATGTGCAAGGGTTGAAAAAGAGGGCTAGTTGGGGTGAGAGTATCATTAAATTTTAGGGAGAACAAAAAGACTGTTGTTGATTGGTTGGTAAGGATATGCAGTGTATGTATGGATCATGGTAAAGTGCCTGAGGATTAGTGGAAGTGAAGAATGTATGTGAAAAGTACTTAGAAAAACAGATGGATTTGTATGTAGCATTTATGGATCTGGAGAATGCACATGATAGGGTTGATAGAGATGCTTTGTGGAAGGTTTTAAGAGTGTATGTGTGCTGGAAATGAGATGTTTGAGGACAAAATGTGGTGTGAGGTGGTTTGATCGAGTAAGTGATAATAGGGTAAGAGAGATGTGTGGTTATAAAAAGAGTATGGTTGAGAGAGCAGAAGAGGGTGTTTTGAAATGGTATGGTCGCATGAAGAGAATGAGTGAGGAAAGATTGACAAAGAGGATATATGTGTCAGAGGTGGAGTCAATGAGGAGAAGTGGGATACCAAATTGGAGGTGGGAAGATGGAGTGAAAAAAATTTTGAGTGATTGGGGCCTGGACATGCAGGAGGGTGAAAGGCATTCAAGGAATAGAGTGAATTAGAACGATGTGGTATACCGGGGTCGACGTGCTGTCAGTGGATTGAACCAGGGCATGTGAAGTGTTTGGGGTAAACCATGGAAAGTTGTGTGGGGCCTGGATATGGAAAGGGAGCAGTGGTTTCGGTGCCTTATACATAACAGCTAGAGACTGAGCGTGAACGAATGTGGCCTTTGTTGTCTTTTCCTAGGGCTACCTCGTGCACATGCGGGGGGAGGGGCTTTGTTATTTCATGTGTGGTGGGGTGACGATGGGAATGAATAAGGGCAGACAGTATGAATTATGTACATGTGTATATATGTATATGTCTGGTTGTGTGTATATATATGTATACGTTGAGATGTATAGGTATGTATATTTGCGTGTGTGGACGTGTATGTATATACATGTGTATGTGGGTGGGTTGGGTCATTCTTTCTTCTGTTTCCTTGCGCTACCTTACTAATGCGGGAGACAGCAACAAAGTAAAATAAATAAATGTGTGGAAGGTAAGTTGCTAGAAGAATTGAAAAGTTTTTACCAAGGATGTAAGGCATGTGCACAAGTAAGAAGAGAGAAAAGTGATTGGTTCCCAGTGAATGTCGGTTTGAGGCAGGGGTGGGTGATGTCCCCATGGTTGTTTGATTTGTTTATGGATGGGATGATTAGCGAGGTAAATGCAAGAGTTTTGAAGAGAGGGGCAAGTATGCTGTTTTTTGTTGATGAGAGGGCTTGGGAAGTGAGTCAGTTGTTGTTTGCCGATGAAACAGCACTGGTGGCTGATTCGAGTGAGAACCTGCAGAAGTTGTTGACTGAGTTTGGAAAAATCTGTGAAAGGAGAAAGTTGAGAGTAAATGTGAAAAAGAGCAAAGTTATTAGATTCAGCAGGGTTGAGGGACAAGTTATCTGGGATGTAAGTTTGAATGGAGAGAAATTGGAGGAAGTGAAGTGTTTTAGATATCAGGGAGTGGACTTAGCAGCAAATGGAACCACAGAAGCAGAAGTGAGTCATAGGTTGGAGGAGGGGGCAAAGGTTCGGGGAGTGTTGAAGAATGTGTGGAAAGAGAGAATGTTATATCAGAGAATAAAAATTGGTATGTCTGAAGGATTATAAGTGCCAACAATATTATATGGTTGCAAGGCATAGGATATAGATAAAGTTGTATGAAGGAGGGTGGATATGCTGAAAATGAAATTTTTGAGGACAATATGTGGTGCGAGATGGTTTGATTGGGTAAGTAATGAAAGAATAAGAGAGATGTGGTAATGAAAAGAGTGTGGTTGAGAGAATAGAAGAGATTGTGTTGAAATGGTTGGACATATCAAGGGAATGAGTGAGGAAAGGTTGACAGAGTAAATGTTTGTCAGGGGTGGAAGGAACAAGGAGAAGCAGAACATATTGGAGGTGGAAGGATGGAGTGAAAAAGTTTTTGAGCGATCAGGTCCTGAACAAGCAGGAGGGTGAAGCGTACACAGATTAAAGTGCATTGAAACGATATGCAGAGCTGCCAGCCATTACTCTTTTTCCTTATTACATTTTTTTAAATGAATACGGCAGTATGATTTTTTCTCAGTAATATATTTTTTTCTTTTAAGATTCTAGTCAAATGTTCATGTATTGTACATTTATTGTGCATGTAGTGTGTGGGAAGTTCACAGTGATGCACTCTTTGATATATAGGGTATGTTCTCATTGTGCATGCAAGTACTAATGCAATGCTTGATATAACAGTCGGAAATCAGTCAATTTCTGACAGTTTCATGGAAATGACTGTGCAGATTGTTGCATGGTTGGTCATACCATCCAATCATATCTTTAGCTTGTGTAATCAGGCTAGTCTTACTCCTAGGCCAGGCCCTCCTGAGGCTTCAACAAGCCATTCAAAATTATCATATATAGAATTGGATAAGAAATTACTAGTTCCCTCCATGGTTGATATAACAAAAAGCATTTTAGCTAGGACTGAATATTTGTGGACAAACAAACATTAGAACCTCTGGCTAGATACTTAGTTGGTTTTAAAGTGAATAATTGTGGTCTATCTACATGGTTTTAAAGTGAACAATTGTGGACTATCTGCATGTAGATAAATGAAAGGAGATAACATCTTGGGCACTGAACATCACAATTTCCTGTATTGAAAGTGCAATCTGTATTGTGCATTGTTGTAAGTTTCATTTGGAAAAATTCCTTTTCTTTTGCCATGTGTTCCTTTTTTTGTTTGTTTGACAAGGTAGGTACTTTGGATATGGTATATTTGGGTCAACATGCTGTCAGTGGACTGAACCAGGGCATTTACCATGGAAAGGTGTGTGGGGCCTAGATTTGGATAGGGAGGTGTGAATTTGGTGCATTACACATAATGGCTCATGTATGGATGTGGCCTTTTTTCATGTTTCCTTGCATTTATGTTATTGGTGTGGGGAGTAAATGATTGTGTCATATGTGATGCCCAGAATAGTTGGTGTTTTGTTCATTGGGGAAGACTACCTATTCAAGAAACCAGGCTCGCAATATGAAATACCCTCCTGCCTTTCTACAGCTACGTTGTGACACACAACAAGGACAAGGAGAACTCATTACACTCTTACATTAAACCATATCTGTTATCCAACATTACTACATTTTACGACATCTGTTATCCAACACTACTACATTAAACCACATCTGTTATCCAACATCACTACATTAAACCACATTTGTTATCCAACACCACTACATTATACCACCTCTGTTAGCCAACACCACTACATTAAACCACATCTGTTATCCAACAAGACTACATTAAACCACACCTGTTATCCAACAAGACTACATTAAACCACATCTGTATCCAACACCACAACATTAAACCACATCTGTTACCCAACACCCACTTACACTACTAAAAAGCTCACAGAGTGGCAGCTTCCTAGAAAAATATTCCATAAGAATAGAATGTTGTGCCATTTACCACATAATGAACATCCACATACCAAGCCCTCCACATCCTCCAGATATAATTTCCAACTGCAGAACCTCGCTAGGGTGCCCAATACCTATTCCTATGGAAATTTCAATACCTTCTATCCTGCCTTGCTGAACACTCACACCCATGACCCTCAAGGTGAACTGCTCATAAACTAACTACAACCTCTCAATATCCTCATCCTATCCAACTAATCAACCAGATTCCCAGCTCACCATCCTAAGCAACCTACCTTGCCAGACATCACATTCTGCTCACCAGCACTATACACGAGGACAACTGGAATATGCAACACAATCTTTCCTAAGACTATGTGCCCATCCTGATAACATTCAGCCTAGCACACCTAGTTTATGCAACCACCAAAAACTAATACAACTTTAGGAAAACACACTAGCCAGCCTTCACTCTTTATTTAGAAAGTAGGCTCCAAAACTTTAGTATAGAGTATAGATAATATCTCTTCACTCATGCAGTTTCACATTTCATCAACTGTTCTGTCTTTATCTCTGATGCCTCTTCCCCCCTGAAACTCCCTCAAGGGGGGTGGCCACAGCAGTAGTCTCCGTAACTAGTGAACTCCATTGCCACTTCTTAGCCTTTGGTGCCTCACCCTTAAGAGACCACTGACAAAGGGCAACTATAGCAGTGTTTGCTGAGGCTCATACCTAATGATCCTACTGACTACATCCACTTAATGCTCCTACCTAGTATTCTTACCTACTACTTGTACCTTATGTGTCTACCTAATGCTCCTACCTAAATGTTCCTACCTACTACATCCATCTCTTGCTGTTATCATTTTGCTGAAAGGCAGGGCTAGCACATAGTGCTCACCTCAGAAAATTTAGACTTACAAAGAATGAGATTGTATGATTGTGAACAGAATGCTTGTGGTCCATGAATGGGTGAGGCAGAAAGAAGCAAAGCACTATAATGTAAGTTGATTTTGATACTTAAGTCATGGTTTTCATTGACCTGCCAGATGAAAATATTTTGTAGTGAAAAATTAAGTTATAACCTTTCCTTGTGACATGGTGTGAATGAAATGCACAAAGACTTGTTGCAGGCATTTATCAGTTTGTAACTTGCTGAGGTGGAAAGTAAGTCCTCAACTCAAATGCATCCTTTAATTCCTCTCCTTAGCACTCCTCTGACCCAGGTAGCTGTCTTTTCTTTTTTCCTCTCCCCACACTTCATTGACATCTACAGCTAGTCCAACAGAAAGAACTTCTGCTTGGAAGGAATGGGGTCCAAGTATTCCCTATAAGTTACACACCTCATAAAGCAAAGAAGCCATCTCATACAGAACCACTTTTCTGTCAAGAATTCAGACAATTAAGCCAAACTATAAAGAACTTTAACATTAACCTCATCACTGAGAGACTACTGGTAATTGCATTTCTTCATCTTGGTCAACTACAAGACCCACAGTAACCATATTTGGTGTACATTAAAGAAAATCCACTCTTATTGCATTACATGCTTTCTCCAGATCCATAAATAATGTATACACATTCTGTTATTCCAGTGTTTCTCACACACATCCTATGAAGCAAACACCTGATCCATATGCCTTCTACCACTCTTGAGGCTGCATTGTTCCACTCTAGTCTGATGCTCTGTGTGCATGCCACCATATTCTCAGTCACCAGTCTCCCATACAGCTTATCAGATACATTCTGCAGAAATGTATTTCTGTAATTTAAACTTTCACTTTTGCCATCTTGCCTTTATACAGTAATATTATACAGACATGTTGCCAATTAATAGACACCTGCCCATGAGCCATACATACCTTGAAAATCCTAACTAAACAGTCAGCAACACTCACCCCTTTCATAGGAAATCTAACTGCAGTCCCATCTGCTCTAGCAGCTTGCTACATTTCACCAACTCCTCTATTTTCACCAAATTAATTTCCATGTTTCTCTTACTTCACATACCACCCTAACCTAAATACCCTGGATAGGCCACACTGTCATCAATCAATCAACAGTCTTTCAGAGTACTCACTCCATCTGTTTTTCACTACTTCCCTTTTTGCTCCCTTCACTGATGTTCCCACTTGTTCTCTTGTTTTCCACAAACTGTGCCCCTCTTTCCAAAACATTTTATTATTCCTGAAATTTGCTGATACAAAGGTCCCTCGCCTACCACTGACTTGATCATGCACACTTTTATGAGATGTATACCATCGTTCTAATAATGGCTTCATGTTTGAGTATCCATGATATTTTATGGCAACACCTAAATTTTATCCATGTATTAGGCAAGTGTCATGTGACCATGGGCTGCTTGTTTCCTGGTCTGGCACCAACCATTTCAAGGTAGATACAGAAGTGTCATAACCAGGCAGTGTTGCTATGGCAAGCATCAAGGTACCCTTTTGTGTAGTGTGACTCATTGGCTGCTTTTTGGGAGTATGATGATGCAGCATCACTGGAGACATACTGCATCATCAGAAAGTTTTTTATATCCTTTGTTTGTATTATTTTGAAATAAGCCTGTTGTTTTTGAAGTATAACGCTCTTATTTTTAACCCTGATATGTTCATTATATAGTATGTATCTTTAGGGTCACTCTCACCTAACCTCCCATATCCCATGTCCATTGTTTTGCTAACCACAGGGTCTTTAAGGAATGTAACCCCAGTGGTTGACAAGGGACTTACTTATTCACTAACCCCAACTCTCATATGCCTTCTCTTTCAACCCCTGCACCTACCTTGTGACCTCCTGAACTTTCTCCTGTATATCTTCCAATCACTTACACTCCCTTCTAGCAAGTAATGCCCACAAACTTCTCTTTTCTCTTCACTAGAAAATTATCTTCATCATCCCACTGTTTGCCGTTTTTTACTTGCCTTCTTCCCACCTTCTACTTATAACACGTATTTCTTGTGCATTTCAGCACTACTACTAAAGTATCTCCCATTCTTTACCTGATCTTCTTGCTTCATGTACTCTCATCTTTTGTTATTCTACACTTAGTCTCTTTAGATATCTCTTTGCACAAGCCTCTTTTTCAGGCTTATGTGCATTCACCACTCTCTTCCCACCTGTATATTTTCCTGTATTCTGAATCCTTTAATAAATCCTTACCCTCACCACCACCAAATAATGATCAAACATCCTACCGGCTGTCTCAGTGCAATCTCTTCCAAGAGTCTATCTTTTGGAGACTTTTTAATTAGTATATAGTACAATAATGCCCACCCTACCATCAGCCTTACTAAACTATGTATACTTGTGTATGTTCCTCTTTTTAAACTGAGTATTCCCAGTCACTAGTCTTTTTTCAGCATACATTTCCATAAGCTGTTCACCATTTTCATTCTAAACACTATATACCCCATGCCTCCCCATACCCTCAGCTGCCACATTATTTCTGCTTTTGAATTACCCATCACTAATACCCAGTCCCTCACATTAAAACTACAGACTCACTCAGCTCCTCTCAAAACACTCGCCACTCCTCATTTTTCTCACTTCCACATGCTTAAACTCTGACAATCACCTACTTCTTTTATTCCACTTCAGTTTTACTGATATCAATCTGGGGCTCACTTCCATATATTCCCAGAAAGCCTCCTTTAGCTGAAGTGCTACCACATCCTCAGTTCTTTCTATTATGCTAACCCCTGACTTTACAACTAAGACATTCCCAAACCATGCTTCTTCTTTCCCTTTGAGTTTTGTTTCACTCAGAGCAAGAACATCCATATTCCTCTCATTAAACATAATACCTATCTCACCTGTCTTCTCATCTGGATTATATCCACACACTTTCATACATCCCAACTTGACATTTCGAGAAAGATAAGCACTCCTTGCTTGGCTCCTTCTTTTCCAACTTTTGTAAATTGAAGTATAACAAGTTGACTCATACCAGCCCCCCACTCTTCCCCCTTTGTCACCATTAATTATATGCAGGGAAAATATTGGCACTATTCTTTCTCCTTCATCTCCAGGATATTTATTTTATATTTTATTATGCTTTGTTGCTGTCTCCCACGTTAGCGAGGTAGCGCAAGGAAACAGACGAAAAAATGGCCCGACCTACCCGCATATACATGTATATTCATACACGTCTACACACACACATATACATACCTATACATTTCAACATATACATATATATATACATACTCAGTCATATACATATATACACATGTACATAATTCATACTTGCTGCCTTTATTCATTCCCGTCGCCACCCCACCACACATGAAATGACAACCCCTTCCCCCGCATGTGTGCGAGGTAGTGCTAGGAAAAGACAGCAAAGGCCACATTCGTGGAGATTATCATGCTAAAAAATTTGGTATGGCAATGGGTAACCGTCTTTCACCTGTACTAAGTAATCTTTATACGGAATTTTTTTAAACAAAATTACTAAAGGATATCTTACCTTCTAATGCAATTTGGTTTAGGTATGTAGATGATGTTCTTTGTGTTTGGCCAACAAATGAAAATTTACAAACATTTCTCCCCTTACTTAACAATTTAGTACCTTCCATCAAATTTACTGTAGAAAATGAAAGTAATGGTATGTTACCATTTTTAGATTGCATGATCCATAGGCAAGGAAATTAGTTTAAGTTTAGCATATACAGGAAACCTACTACTGTATGCTCATATATTCATTATTACTCATCTCACCAAGACAGAGTTAGATTATCATCATTTCAATCTATGTTCCTTAGGGCATTATGTATTTGCTGTCCAGAGTATATTGATGGTGAGTTTGACAAGATATATTCTATGGGATCTAAGTTAAAGTACCCTAGATCTTTCATTGATAAGATCCCTTAAGTTAGCAAAGAAATCATTTTATAGAGTTGAGCCCAAACCTCCCATTGACACCAAGAATCTTTTAGTTCTCCCTTTTAATAATAATTTTACTTTACTTCCCATGTTGCTTAAATCCTTTAATGTAAATGTTGCCTTCAGCAACAATAATACTATAAAGAATATTTTAAACAGGGACTCGCTAGAAAATTCTCCTGGGTGCGTCTATAAAGTGCCATTTAGAAATTGTTATAAGTTTTCTGTTGGGGAGACTGGTTAGGATCTTTTTGTTAGACTTAAGCAACATAAGAATCAAATGCCTTGTTTAATCACGTTAAAAACTATGATCGTTGTATTGACTGGAGTTATGCCATCTCATTTATTGAATCCACCTCCAGTACCACAAGAAATTTCATTGAATCTTCTATTATTGACTACGCAAAGAATCATAATCTTGATATTAGTGATGGTCTATACAAATTGGATAACTTTATTGTTGATAAAATTTGTAAAAACTTCACCTTATCATCATAATAAGTTTATGATATGCTCGTTGTCTATCTTGTACAATCGCATGGTTACCAAATGGCGTCCTAGCTACATCTCTGTTGTATTTCAACTGATTGTTATATTTCTGTCTTGTGTCTCCCCTGATGATGTGATTATTACACGAAAGTGCACTTGGGAACTTATCGTGTTTCATTTTCCCCGTGGACTCACAGGAATATACTTGATCACGCATAAAGTTGTGATCCTTTCCAATATATATATATATATATATATATATATATATATATATTATTTTTATTATATTATTATACTTTCTCGCTGTCTCCCGCGTTTGCGAGGTAGCGCAAGGAAGCAGACGAAAGAAATGGCCCAACCCCCCCCCATACACATGTATATACATACGTCCACACACGCAAATATACATACCTACACAGCTTTCCATGGTTTACCCCAGACGCTTCACATGCCTTGATTCAATCCACTGACAGCACGTCAACCCCGGTATACCACATCGCTCCAATTCACTCTATTCCTTTCCCTCCTTTCACGCTCCTGCATGTTCAGGCCCTGATCACACAAAATCTTTTTCACTCCATCTTTCCACCTCCAATTTGGTCTCCCTCTTCTCCTCGTTCCCTCCACCTCCGACACATATATCCTCTTGGTCAATCTTTCCTCACTCATTCTCTCCATGTGACCAAACCATTTCAAAACACCCTCTTCTGCTCTCTCAACCACGCTCTTTTTATTTCCACACATCTCTCTTACCCTTACATTACTTACTCGATCAAACCACCTCACACCACACATTGTCCTCAAACATCTCATTTCCAGCACATCCATCCTCCTGCGCACAACTCTATCCATAGCCCACGCCTCGCAACCATACAACATTGTTGGAACCACTATTCCTTCAAACATACCCATTTTTGCTTTCCGAGATAATGTTCTCGACTTCCACACATTCTTCAAGGCTCCCAGGATTTTCGCCCCCTCCCCCACCCTATGATTCACTTCCGCTTCCATGGTTCCATCCGCTGCCAGATCCACTCCCAGATATCTAAAACACTTTACTTCCTCCAGTTTTTCTCCATTCAAACTTACCTCCCAATTGACTTGACCCTCAACCCTACTGTACCTAATTACCTTACTCTTATTCACATTTACTCTTAACTTTCTTCTTTCGCACACTTTACCAAACTCAGACACCAGCTTCTACAGTTTCTCACATGAATCAGCCACCAGCGCTGTATCATCAGCGAACAACGACTGACTCATTTCCCAAGCTCTCTCATCCCCAACAGACTTCATACTTGCCCCTCTTTCCAAAACTCTTGCATTCACCTCCCTAACAACCCCATCCATAAACAAATTAAACAACCATGGAGACATCACACACCCCTGCCGCAAACCTACATTCACTGAGAACCAATCACTTTCCTCTCTTCCTACACATACACATGCCTTACATCCTCGATAAAAACTTTTCACTGCTTCTAACAACTTGCCTCCCACACCATATATTCTTAATACCTTCCACAGAGCATCTCTATCAACTCTTATCATATGCCTTCTCCAGATCCATAAATGCTACATACAAATCCATTTGCTTTTCTAAGTATGTCTCACATATCTTCTTCAAAGCAAACACCTGATCCACACATCCTCTACCACTACTGAAACCACACTGCTCTTCCCCAATCTGATTCTCTGTACATGCCTTCACCCTCTCAATCAATACCCTCCCATATAATTTACCAGGAAAACTCAACAAACTTATACCTCTGTAATTTGAGCACTCACTCTTATCCCCTTTGCCTTTGTACAATGGCACTATGGACGCATTCTGCCAATCCTCAGGCACCTCACCTGAGTCATACATACATTAAATAACCTTACCAACCAGTCAATAGTACATTCACCCCCTTTTTTAATAAATTCCACTGCAATACCATCCAAACCTGTTGCCTTGCCGGCTTTCATCTTCTGCAAAGCTTTTACTACCTCTTCTCTGTTTACCAAATCATTTTCCCTAACCCTGTCACTTTGCACACCACCTCGACCAAAACACCCTATATCTGCCACTCTATCATCATTTATATTTATTTTGCTATGTCGCTGTCTCCCGCGTTAGTGAGTTAGCGCAAGGAAACAGACAAAAGAATGGCCCAACCCACCCACATACACTTGTATATACATACACGTCCACACCCGCAAATATACATACCTATATATCTCAATTTATACGTATATATACCCACACAGACATATACATATATACCCATGTACATAATTCATACTGTCTGCCTTTATTCATTCCCATTGCCACCCCGCCACACATGGAATAACAACACCCTCCACCCTCATGTATGCTGCGTAACGCTAGGAAAAGACAACAAAGGCTACTTTCGTTCACACTCAGTCTCTAGCTTTCATGTAATAATGCACTAAAACCACATCTCCTTTTCCACATCCAGGCCCCACAGAACTTTCCATAGTTTACCCCAGACGCTTCACATGCCCTGGTTCAATCCATTGACAGCACGTCCACCCCAGTATACCACATCGTTCCAATTCACTCTATTCCTTGCACGCCTTTCACCCTCCTGCATGTTCAGGCCCCGATCATTCAAAATCTTTTTCACTCCATCTTTCCACCTCCACTTTGGTCTCCCACTTCTCCTCCTTCCCTCCACCTCTGACACATATATCCTCTTGGTCAATCTTTCCTCACTCATTCTCTCCATGTGACCAAACCTTTTCAAAACACCCTCTTCTGCTCTCTCAACCACACTCTTTTTATTACCACACATCTCTCTTACCCTATTATTACTTACTCGATCAAACCACCTCACACTACATATTGTCCTCAAACATCTCATTTCCAGCACATCCACCCTCCTCCACACAACTCTATCCACAGCCCATGCCTAGCAACCATACAACATTGTTGGAACCAATATTCCTTCAAACATACCCATTTTTGCTTTCCGAGATAATGTTCTTGACTTCCACACATTCTTCAAGGCACCCAGAATTTTCGCCCCCTCCCCCACCCTATGATTCACTTCCGCTTCCATGGTTCCATCCGCTGCCAAATCCACTCCCAGATATCTAAAACACTTCACTTCAACCAGTTTTTCTCCATTCAAACTTACCTCCCAATTTACTTGCCCCTCAACCCTACTGTACCTAATAACCTTACTCTTATTCATGTTTACCCTCAACTTTCTTCTTTCACACACTTTACCAAACTCAGTCACCAGCTTCTGCAGTTTCTCACATGAATCAGCCACCAGCGCTGTATCATCAGCGAACAACAACTGACTCACTTCCCAAGCTCTCTCATCCACAACAGACTTCATACTTGCCCCTCTTTCCAAAACTCTTGCATTCACCTCCCTAACAACCCCATCCATAAACAAATTAAACAACCATGGAGACATCACACACCCTTGCCGCAAACCTACATTATACGGGAGGGCATCGATTGAGAGGGCGAAGGCATGCACAGAGCACCAGATTGGGGAAGGGCAGTGCGGCCCCAGAAGTGGTAGAGGATGTGTGGACCAGGTGCCTGCCCTGAAGAATGTATGTGAGAAACACCCAGAAAAGCAAATGGATTTGTATGCAGCATCTATGGATCTGGAGAAGGCACATGATATATATATATATATATATATATATATATATATATATATATATATATATATATATATATATATATATATATATATATATTTTTTTTTTTTTTTTTTTTTTATACTTTGTCGCTGTCTCCTGCGTTTGCGAGGTAGCGCAAGGAAACAGACGAAAGAAATGGCCCAACCCCCCCCATACACATGTATATACATACGTCCACACACGCAAATATACATACCTACACAGCTTTCCATGGTTTACCCCAGACGCTTCACATGCCTTGATTCAATCCACTGACAGCACGTCAACCCCGGTATACCACATCGCTCCAATTCACTCTATTCCTTGCCCTCCTTTCACCCTCCTGCATGTTCAGGCCCCGATCACACAAAATCTTTTTCACTCCATCTTTCCACCTCCAATTTGGTCTCCCTCTTCTCCTTGCTCCCTCCACCTCCGACACATATATCCTCTTGGTCAATCTTTCCTCACTCATCCTCTCCATGTGCCCAAACCACTTCAAAACACCCTCTTCTGCTCTCTCAACCACGCTCTTTTTATTTCCACACATCTCTCTTACCCTTACGTTACTCACTCGATCAAACCACCTCACACCACACACTGTCCTCAAACATCTCATTTCCAGCACATCCATCCTCCTGCGCACAACTCTATCCATAGCCCACGCCTCGCAACCATACAACATTGTTGGAACCACTATTCCTTCAAAAATACCCATTTTTGCTTTCCGAGATAATGTTCTCGACTTCCACACATTCTTCAAGGCCCCCAGAATTTTCGCCCCCTCCCCCACCCTATGATCCACTTCTGCTTCCATGGTTCCATCCGCTGCCAGATCCACTCCCAGATATCTAAAACACTTCACTTCCTCCAGTTTTTCTCGATTCAAACTCACCTCCCAATTGACTTGACCCTCAACCCTACTGTACCTAATAACCTTGCTCTTATTCACATTTACTCTTAACTTTCTTCTTCCACACACTTTACCAAACTCAGTCACCAGCTTCTGCAGTTTCTCACATGAATCAGCCACCAGCGCTGTATCATCAGCGAACAACAACTGACTCGCTTCCCAAGCTCTCTCATCCCCAACAGACTTCATACTTGCCCCTCTTTCCAAAACTCTTGCATTTACCTCCCTAACAACCCCATCCATAAACAAATTAAACAACCATGGAGACATCACACACCCCTGCTGCAAACCTACATTCACTGAGAACCAATCACTTTCCTCTCTTCCTACACGTACACATGCCTTACATCCTCGATAAAAACTTTTCACTGCTTCTAACAACTTGCCTCCCACACCATATATTCTTAATACCTTCCACAGAGCATCTCTATCAACTCTATCATATGCCTTCTCCAGATCCATAAATGCTACATACAAATCCATTTGCTTTTCTAAGTATTTCTCACATACATTCTTCAAAGCAAACACCTGATCCACACATCCTCTACCACTTCTGAAACCGCACTGCTCTTCCCCAATCTGATGCTCTGTACATGCCTTCACCCTCTCAATCAATACCCTCCCATATAATTTACCAGGAATACTCAACAAACTTATACCTCTGTAATTTGAGCACTCACTCTTATCCCCTTTGCCTTTGTACAATGGCACTATGCACGCATTCCGCCAATCCTCAGGCACCTCACCATGAGTCATACATACATTAAATAACCTTACCAACCAGTCAACAATACAGTCACCCCCTTTTTTAATAAATTCCACTGCAATACCATCCAAACCTGCTGCCTTGCCGGCTTTCATCTTCCGCAAAGCTTTTACTACCTCTTCTCTGTTTACCAAATAATTTTCCCTAACCCTCTCACTTTGCACACCACCTCGACCAAAACACCCTATATCTGCCACTCTGTCATCAGACACATTCAACAAACCTTCAAAATACTCATTCCATCTCCTTCTCACATCACCACTACTTGTTATCACCTCCCCATTTACGCCCTTCACTGAAGTTCCCATTTGCTCCCTTGTCTTACGCACCCTATTTACCTCCTTCCAGAACATCTTTTTATTCTCCCTAAAATTTACTGATAGTCTCTCACCCCAACTCTCATTTGCCCTTTTTTTCACCTCTTGCACCTTTCTCTTGACCTCCTGTCTCTTTCTTTTATACTTCTCCCACTCAATTGCATTTTTTCCCTGCAAAAATCGTCCAAATGCCTCTCTCTTCTCTTTCACTAATACTCTTACTTCTTCATCCCACCACTCACTACCCTTTCTAAACAGCCCACCTCCCACTCTTCTCATGCCACAAGCATCTTTTGCGCAATCCATCACTGATTCCCTAAATACATCCCATTCCTCCCCCACTCCCCTTACTTCCATTGTTCTCACCTTTTTCCATTCTGTACACAGTCTCTCCTGGTACTTCCCCACACAGGTCTCCTTCCCAAGCTCACTTACTCTCACCACCTTCTTCACCCCAACATTCACTCCTCTTTTCTGAAAACCCATACTAATCTTCACCTTAGCCTCCACAAGATAATGATCAGACATCCCTCCAGTTGCACCTCTCAGCACATTAACATCCAAAAGTCTCTCTTTCACACGCCTGTCAATTAACACGTAATCCAATAACGCTCTCTGGCCATCTCTCCTACTTACATAAGTATACTTATGTATATCTCGCTTTTTAAACCAGGTATTCCCAATCATCAGTCCTTTTTCAGCACATAAATCTACAAGCTCTTCACCATTTCCATTTACAACACTGAACACCCCATGCATACCAATTATTCCCTCAACTGCCACATTACTCACCTTTGCATTCAAATCACCCATCACTATAACCCGGTCTCGTGCATCAAAACCGCTAACACACTCATTCAGTTGCTCCCAAAACACTTGCCTCTCATGATCTTTCTTCTCATGCCCAGGTGCATATGCACCAATAATCACCCACCTCTCTCCATCAACTTTCAATTTTACCCATATTAATCGAGAATTTACTTTCTTACATTCTATCACATACTCCCACAACTCCTGTTTCAGGAGTATTGCTACTCCTTCCCTTGCTCTTGTCCTCTCACTAACCCCTGACTTCACTCCCCAGACATTTCCAAACCACTCTTCCCCTTTACCCTTGAGCTTCGTTTCACTCAGAGCCAAAACATCCAGGTTCCTTTCCTCAAACATACTACCTATCTCTTCTTTTTTTTTTTTTTCACATCTTGGTTACATCCACACACATTTAGGCACCCCACTCTGAGCCTTCGAGGAGGATGATCACTCCCCGCGTGACTCCTTCTTCTGTTTCCCATTTTAGAAAGTTAATACAAGGAGGGGAGGATTTCCGGCCCCCCGCTCCCGTCCCCTCTAGTCGCTTTCTACAACACGCGAGGAATATATATATATATATATATATATATATATATATATATATATATATATATATATATATATATATATATTTTATTGTTTATACTTTGTCGCTGTCTCCCGCATTATCGAGGTAGTGCAAGGAAACAGACGAAATAATGGCCCACCCCACCCACATACACATGTTTATACATACACGTCCACACGTGCACATATATATACCTATACATTTCAACATATACATATATATACATACATAGACATATATGTACATGCTCATGTACATAATTCATACTTACTGCCTTCACTTATTCCCGTCACCACCCCACCACACATGAAATGACAACCCCCTCTACCCTCATGCATGCGAGGTATCTCCAGGAAAAGTTAACAAAGGCCACATTCGTCCACACTCAGTCTCTAGCTGTCCTGTATAATGCACCCAAACCACAGCTCCCTTTCCACATCCAGGCCCCACAAAACTTTCCATGGTTTACCCCAGATGCTTCACAGCACGTCGACCCCTGGTATACCACATCGTTCCAATTCACTCTGTTCCTTGCACAACTTTCACCCTCCTGCATGTTCAGGCCCCGATCGCTCAAAATCTTTTTCACTCCATCTTTCCACCTCCAATTTGGTCTCCCACTTCTCGTTCCCTCCACTTCTGACACATACATCCTCTTGGTCAATCTTTCCTCACTTATTCTCTCCATGTTACCAAACCATTTCAAAACACCCTCTTCTGCTCTCTCAACCACACACTTTTTATTTCTCTTACCCTTTCAATACTTAATCAAACCACCTCACACCGCATATTGTCCTCAAACATCTCATTTCCAACACATCCAGCCTCCACCGCACTACTCTGTTTATAACCCATGCCTTGCAACCGTATAACATTGTTGGAACGACTATTCCTTCAGACATACCCATTTTTGCTTTCCGAGATAATGTTCTTGCCTTACACACATTTTTCAACGCTCCCAGAACCTTCGCCCCCTCACCCACCCAGTGACTCACTTCCGCTTCCATGGTTCCTTCCGCTGCCAGATCCACTTCCAGATATCTAAAACACTTCACTTCCTCCAGTTTTTCTCCATTCAGACTTACTCACCAACTGACTTGTCCCTCAAGCCTACTGTACCCAATAACCTTGCTCTTATTCACATTTATCCTCAGCTTTCTTTCACACACTTAACCAAACTCAGTCACCAGCTTCTTCAGTTTCTCACCTGAATCAGCCACCAGCACTGTATCATCAGCGAACGACAACTGACTCACTTCCCAAGCCCTCTCATTGACAACAGACTGCATACTTGCCCCACTCTCCAAAACTCTTGCATTCAACTCCCTAACAACCCCATCCATAAACAAATTAAACAGCTATGGAGACATCATGCGCTCTGCATTTCAACTCCCTAACAACCCCATCCATAAACAAATTAAACAGCTATGGATATATCGTGCACCCTTGCCGCAGACCGACCTTCACTGAAAACCAATTACTTTCCTCTCTTCCTACTTGTAAACATGCCTTACATCCTTGATAAACACTTTTCACTGCTTCTAACAACTTGCCTCCCACACCATATATTCTTAATACCTTCCACAGAGCATCTCTATCATCTCTATCATATGCCCTCTCCAGATCCATAAATGCTACATACAAATCCATTTGCTTTTCTAAGAATTTCTCACATACATTCTTCAAAGCAAACACCTGATCCACACATCGTCTACCACTTCTGAAACCACACTGCTCTTCCCCAATCTGATGCTCTTTACATGCCTTCACCCTCTCAATCAATACCCTTCCATATAATTTCCCAAGAATACTCAACAAACTTATACCTTTGTAATTTGAGCACTCACTTTTATCCCCTTTTCCTTTGTACAATAGCACTATGTATGCATTCCACCAGTCCTCAGGCACCTCACCATGAGTCCTATATACATTAAATATCCTTATCAACCAGTCGACAACACAGTCATCCCCTATTTTAATGAATTCCACTGCAATACCATCTGAAACCACTGCCTTGCCAGCTTTCATCTTCTGCTAAGCTTTTACTACCTCTTTTCTCTGTTTACCAAATCATTCTCCCTAACCCTCTCACTTTGCACATGACCTCGACCAAAACACCCTATATCTGCCACGGTATCATCTAACACATTCAACAAACCTTCAAAATACTCACTCCATCTCCTTCTCACATCACCACTAGTTTTTATCACCTCCCCATTAACCCCCATCACCGATGTTCCCATTTGTTCTCTTTATTTACCTCCTTCCAAAACATCTTTTTATCCTCCTGAAAATTTAATGATACTCTCTCACTCCAACTCCCATCTGCCCTCTTTTTCACCTCTTGCACCTTTCTCTTGACCTGCCTCTTTCTTTTATACATCCCCCAGTCATTTGCACTATTTCCCTGCAATACTCGTCCAAATGCCTCTCTCTTCTCTTTCACTAATAATCTTACTTCTTCATCCCACCACTCACTACCCTTTCTAATCTGCCCACCTCCCACCCTTCTCATGCCACAAGCATCTTTTGCGCAAGCCATCACTGCTTCCCTAAATACATCCCATTCCTCCCCCACTCCCCTTACGTCCTTTGTTCTCACCTTTTTCCATACTGTACTCAGTCTCTCCTGGTACTTCCTCAGACAAGTCTCCTTCCCAAGCTCACTTACCCTTACCACTCTTTTCACCCCAACATTCTCTCTTCTTTTCTGAAAACTACAAATCTTCACCTTCGCCTCCACAAGATAATGATCAGACATCCCTCCAGTTGCACCTCTCAGCACATAAACATCCAAAAGTCTCTGTTTCAGGTGCTGTCAGTTAACACATAGTCCAATAACGCTCTCTGGCCATCTCTCCTACTTACATATGTATACTTATGTATATATCTCTCTATGTAAAATATGTATGTTTATATATGGTTTCAGAAGTGGTAGAGGATGTGTGGATCAGGTGTTTGCTTTGAAGAATGTATGTGAGAAATTCTTAGAAAAGCAAATGGATTTGTATGTAACATTTATGGATCTGGAGAAGGCATATGATAGAGTTAATAGAGATGCTCTGTGGAAGGTATTAAGAACATATGTTGTGGGAGGCAAGTTGTTAGAAGCAGTGAAATGTTTTTATCAAGGATGTAAGGCATGTGTACATGTAGGAGGAGAGGAAAGTGATTGGTTCTCAGTGAATGTTGGTTTGCAGCAGGGGTGCGTGATGTCTCCATGGTTGTTTACTTTGCTCATGGATGGGGTTGTTAGGGAGATGAATGCAAGAGTTTTGAAAAGAGGGGCAAGTATGCAGTCTGTTTTGGATGAGAGAGCTTGGGAAGAGTCAGTTGTTCGCTGATGATACAGCACTGGTGGCTGATTCGTGTGAGAAACTGCAGAAGCTGGTGACTGAGTTTGGTAAAGTGTGTGAAAGAAGAAAGCTGAGAGTAAATGTGAATTAGAGTAAGGTTATTAGGTACAGTAGGGTTGAGGGTCAGGTGAATTAGGAGGTAAGTTTGAATGGAGAAAAACTGGAGGAAGTAAAGTGCTTTTAGATATCTGGGAGTGGATTTGGCAGCGGATGGAACCATAGAAGCTGAAGTGAATCATAGGGTGGGGGAGGGGGCGAAACTTCTGGGAGTGCTAAAAAATGTGTGGAAGTCGAGAACGTTATCATGGAAAGCAAAAAAGGGTATGTTTGAAGGAATAGTGGTTCCAACAATGATATATGGTTGTGAGGCGTGGGCTATAGATAGAGTTGTGCGAAGGAGGGTGTATGTGCTGGAAATAAGATGTTTGAGGACAGTATGTGGTGTGAGGTAGTTTGATCGAGTAAGTAATGAAAGTAATGAAAGGGTAAGAGAGATGTGTGTTGGTAAAAAGAGTGTGGTTGAGAGAGCAGAAGAGGGTGTTTTGAAATGGTTTGGTCACATGGAGAGAATGAGTAAGGAAAGATTGACCAAGAGGATATGTATGTCAGAGGTGGAGGGAATGAGGAGAAGTAGGAGACCAAATTGGAGGTGGAAAGATGGAGTGAAAAAGATTATGAGTGATCAGGGGCGTGAACATGCCGGAGGGTGAAAGGCGTGCAAGGAATAGAGTGAATTGGAACGATGTGGTATTCCGGGGTCGACGTGCTGTCAGTGGATTGAACCAGGGCATGTGAATCGTCTGGGGTAAACCATGGAAAGTTCTGTGGGGCCTAGGTGTGGAAAGGGAGCTGTGGTTTCAATGCATTATTATGTGACAGCTTGAGACTGAGTGTGAACGAATGTGGCCTTTGTTCTTTTACTAGCACTACCTCACACACATGAGGGGGGAGGGGGTTGTAATTTTCATGTGTGGTGGGGTGGCGATGGGAATGAATAAAAGCAGACAGTATGAATTATGTACATGTATATATATGTATATGTCTGTGTGTGTATATATATGTATATGTTGAGATGTTTAGGTATGTATATTTTTGTGTGTGGACGTTTATGTATGTACATGTGTATGTGGGTGGGTTGGGTCATTCTTTGTTCTTTTTCCTTGCGCTACCTCGCTAACACGGGAGACAGGGACAAAGCAAAATAGATAAATAAAATAAGATATATATATATACATATTTTTTTGCTTTGTTGCTGTCTCCCGCGTTTGCGAGGTAGCGCAAGGAAACAGACGAAAGAAATGGCCCAACCCACCCCCATACACATGTATATACATACGTCCACACACACAAATATACATACCTACACAGCTTTCCATGGTTTACCCCAGACGCTTCACATGCCCTGATTCAATCCACTGACAGCATGTCAACTCCCGTATACCACATCGATCCAATTCACTCTATTCCTTGCCCTCCTTTCACCCTCCCGCATGTTCAGGCCCCAATCACACAAAATCTTTTTCACTCCATCTTTCCACCTCCAATTTGGTCTCCCACTTCTCCTCGTTCCCTCCACCTCCGACACACACATCCTCCTGGTCAATCTTTCCTCACTCATTCTCTCCATGTGCCCAAACCATTTCAAAACACCCTCTTCTGCTCTCTCAACCATGCTCTTTTTATTTCCACACATCTCTCTTACCCATACGTTACTTACTTGATCAAACCACCTCACACCACACATTGTCCTCAAACATCTCATTTCCAGCACATCCATCCTCCTGCGCACAACTCTATCCATAGCCCACGCCTCGCAACCATACAACATTGTTGGAACCACTATTCCTTCAAACATACCCATTTTTGCTTTCCGAGATAATGTTCTCGACTTCCACACATTCTTCAAGGCTCCCAGGATTTTCGCCCCCTCCCCCACCCTATGATCCACTTCCGCTTCCATGGTTCCATCCGCTGCCAGATCCACTCCCAGATATCTAAAACTCTTTACTTCCTCCAGTTTTTCTCCATTCAAACTTACCTCCCAATTGACTTGACCCTCAACCCTACTGTACCTAATAACCTTGCTCTTATTCACATTTACTCTTAACTTTCTTCTTTCACACACTTTACCAAACTCAGTCACCAGCTTCTGCAGTTTCTCACATGAATCAGCCACCAGCGCTGTATCATCAGCGAACAACAACTGACTCACTTCCCAAGCTCTCTCATCCACAACAGACTTCATACTTGCCCCTCTTTCCAAAACTCTTGCATTCACCTCCCTAACAACCCCATCCATAAACAAATTAAAGAACCATGGAGACATCACACACCCCTGCCGCAAACCTACATTTACTGAGAACCAATCACTTTCCTCTCTTCCTACACGTACACATGCCTTACATCCTCAATAAAAACTTTTCACTGCTTCTAACATCTTGCCTCCCACACCATATATTCTTAATACCTTCCACAGAGCATCTCTATCAACTCTATCATATGCCTTCTCCAGATCCATAAATGCTACATACAAATCCATTTGCTTTTCTAAGTATTTCTCACATACATTCTTCAAAGCAAACACCTGATCCACACATCCTCTACCACTTCTGAAACCGCACTGCTCTTCCCCAATCTGATGCTCTGTACATGCCTTCACCCTCTCAATCAATACCCTCCCATATAATTTACCAGGAATACTCAACAAACTTATACCTCTGTAATTTGAGCACTCACTCTTATCCCCTTTGTCTTTGTACAATGGCACTATGCACGCATTCCGCCAATCCTCAGGCACCTCACCATGAGTCATACATACATTAAATAACCTTACCAACCAGTCGACAGTACAGTCACCCCCTTTCTAAATAGATTCCACTGCAATACCATCCAAACCTGCTGCCTTGCCGGCTTTCATCTTCCGCAAAGCTTTTACTTCCTCTTCTCTGTTTACCAAATCATTTTCCCTAACCCTCTCACTTTGCACACCACCTCGACCAAAACACCCTATATCTGCCACTCTATCATCAAACACATTCAACAAACTTTCAAAATACTCACTCCATCTCCTTCTCACATCACTACTACTTGTTATCACCTCCCCATTAGCGCCCTTCACTGAAGTTCCCATTTGCTCCCTTTTCTTACGCACTTTATTTACCTCCTTCCAGAACATCTTTTATTCTCCCTAAAATATAATGATACTCTCTCACCCCAACTCCCATTTGCCCTCTTTTTCACCTCTTGCACCTTTCTCTGGACCTCCTGTCTCTTTCTTTTATACATCTCCCACTCAATTGCATTTTTTCCCTGCAAAAATCGTCCAAATGCCTCTCTCTTCTCTTTCACTAATAATCTTACTTCTTCATCCCACCACTCACTACCCTTTCTAATCAACCCACCTCCCACGCTTCTCATGCCTCAAGCATCTTTTGCGCACTCCATCACTGATTCCCTAGATACATCCCATTCCTCCCCCACTCCCCTTACTTCCATTGTTCTCACCTTTTTCCATTTTGTACTCAGTCTCTCCTGGTACTTCCTCACACAAGTCTCCTTTCCAAGCTCACTTACTCTCACCACCCTCTTCACCCCAACATTCACTCTTCTTTTCTGAAAACCCATACCTTAGCCTCCACAAGATAATGATCAGACATCCCTCCAGTTGCACCTCTCAGCACATTTACATCTAAAAGTCTCTCTTTCATGCGCCTGTCAATTAACACGTAATCCAATAACGCTCTCTGGCCATCTCTCCTACTTACATACGTATACTTATGTATATCTCGCTTTTTAAACCAGGTATTCCCAATCACCAGTCCTTTTTCAGCACATAAATCTACAAGCTCTTCACCATTTCCATTTACAACACTGAACACCCCATGTATACCAATTATTCCCTCAACTGCCACATTACTCACCTTTGCATTCAAATCACCCATCACTATAACCCAGTCTTGTGCATCAAAACCACTAACACACTTATTCAGCTATATATATATATATATATATATATATATATATATATATATATATATATATATATATATATATATATATATATTTTTTATTTTTTTTATTATACTTTGTCGCTGTCTCCCGCGTTTGCGAGGTAGCGCAAGGAAACAGACGAAAGAAATGGCCCAACCCTCCCCCCCATACACATGTATATACATACGTCCACACACGCAAATATACATACCTACACAGCTTTCCATGGTTTACCCCCAGACGCTTCACATGCCCTGCTTCAATCCACTGACAGCACGTCAACCCCGGTATACCACATCGCTCCAATTCACTCTATTCCTTGCCCTCCTTTCACCCTCCTGCATGTTCAGGCCCCGATCACACAAAATCTTTTTCACTCCATCTTTCCACCTCCAATTTGGTCTCCCTCTTCTCCTTGTTCCCTCCACCTCCGACACATATATCCTCTTGGTCAACCTTTCCTCACTCATCCTCTCCATGTGCCCAAACCACTTCAAAACACCCTCTTCTGCTCTCTCAACCACGCTCTTTTTATTTCCACACATCTCTCTTACCCTTACGTTACTCACTCGATCAAACCACCTCACACCACACATTGTCCTCAAACATCTCATTTCCAGCACATCCATCCTCCTGCGCACAACTCTATCCATAGCCCACGCCTCGCAACCATACAACATTGTTGGAACCACTATTCCTTAGCCCACGCTCGCAACCATACAACATTGTTGGAACCACTATTCCTTCAAACATACCCATTTTTGCTTTCCGAGATAATGTTCTCGACTTCCACACATTCTTCAAGGCCCCCAGGATTTTCGCCCCCTCCCCCACCCTATGATCCACTTCCGCTTCCATGGTTCCATCCGCTGCCAGATCCACTCCCAGATATCTAAAACACTTCACTTCCTCCAGTTTTTCTACATTCAAACTCACCTCCCAATTGACTTGACCCTCAACCCTACTGTACCTAATAACCTTGCTCTTATTCACATTTACTCTTAACTTTCTTCTTCCACACACTTTTCCAAACTCAGTCACCAGCTTCTGCAGTTTCTCACATGAATCAGCCACCGGCGCTGTATCATCAGCGAACAACAACTGACTCACTTCCCAAGCTCTCTCATCCCCAACAGACTTCATACTTGCCCCTCTTTATATATATATATATATATATATATATATATAGAGAGAGAGAGAGAGAGAGAGAGAGAGAGAGAGAGAGAGAATGGTGCAAGAGGTGAAAAAGAGGGCAAATGAGAGTTGGGGTGAGAGAGTATCATTAAATTTTAGGGAGAATAAAAAGATGTTCTGGAAGGAGGTAAATAAAGTACGTAATACAAGGAAGCAGATGGGAACTTCAGTGAAGGGCGCAAATGGGGAGGTGATAACAAGTAGTGGTGATGTGAGGAGATGGAGTGAGTATTTTGAAGGTTTGTTGAATGTGTTTGATGATAGAGTGGCAGATACAGGGTGTTTTGGTCGAGGTGGTGTGCAAAGTGAAAGGGTTAGGGAAAATGATTTGGTAAACAGAGAAGAGGTAGTAAAAGCCTTGCGGAAGATGAAAGCCGGCAAGGCAGCAGGTTTGGATGGTATTGCAGTGGAATTTATTAAAAAAGGGGGTGACTGTATTATTGACTGGTTGGTAAGGTTATTTAATATATGTATGACTCATGGTGAGGTGCCTGAGGATTGGTGGAATGCGTGCATAGTGCCATTGTACAAAGGCAAAGGGGGTAAGAGTGAGTGCTCAAATTACAGAGGTATAAGTTTGTTGAGTATTCCTGGTAAATTATATGGGAGGGTATTGATTGAGAGGGTGAAGGCATGTACAGAGCATCAGATTGGGGAAGAGCAGTGTGGTTTCAGAAGTGGTAGAGGATGTGTGGATCAGGTGTTTGCTTTGAAGAATGTATGTGAGAAATACTTAGAAAAGCAAATGGATTTGTATGTAGCATTTATGGATCTGGAGAAGGCATATGATAGAGTTGATAGAGATGCTCTGTGGAAGGTATTAAGAATATATGGTGTGGAAGGCAAGTTGTTAGAAGCAGTGAAAAGTTTTTATCAAGGATGTAAGGCATGTGTACGTGTAGGAAGAGAGGAAAGAGATTGGTTCTCAGCGAATGTAGGTTTGCGGCAGGGGTGTGTGATGTCTCCATGGTTGTTTAATTTGTTTATGGATGGGGTTGTTAGGGAGGTGAATGCAAGAGTTTTGGAAAGAGGGGCAAGTATGAAGTCTGTTGTGGATGAGAGAGCTTGGGAAGTGAGTCAGTTGTTGTTCGCTGATGATACAGCACTGGTGGCTGATTCATGTGAGAAACTGCAGAGCTGGTGACTGAGTTTGGTAAAGTGTGTGAAAGAAGAAAGTTAAGAGTAAATGTGAATAAGAGCAAGGTTATTAGGTACAGTAGGGTTGAGGGTCAAGTCAATTTGGAGGTAAGTTTGAATGGAGAAAAACTGGAGGAAGTAAAGTGTTTTAGATATCTAGGAGTGGATCTGGCAGCGGATGGAACCATGGAAGCGGAAGTGGATCATAGGGTGGGGGAGGGGGCGAATATCCTGGGAGCCTTGAAGAATGTGTGGAAGTCGAGAACATTATCTCGGAATGCAAAAATGGGTATGTTTGAAGGAATAGCGGTTCCAACAATGTTGTATGGTTGCGAGGCGTGGGCTATGGATAGAGTTGTGCACAGGAGGATGGATGTGCTGGAAATGAGATGTTTGAGGACAATATGTGGTGTGAGGTGGTTTGATCGAGTAAGTAACGTAAGGGTAAGAGAGATGTGTGGAAATAAAAAGAGCGTGGTTGAGAGAGCAGAAGAGGGTGTTTTGAAATGGTTTGGGCACATGGAGAGAATGAGTGAGGAAAGATTGACCAAGAGGATATATGTGTCGGAGGTGGAGGGAACGAGAAGTGGGAGACCAGATTTTAGGTGGAAAGATGGAGTGAAAAAGATTTTGTGTGATCGGGGCCTGAACATGCAGGAGGGTGAAAGGAGGGCAAGGAATAGAATAAATTGGATCGATATGGTATACCGGGGTTGACGTGCTGTCAGTGGATTGAATCAGGGCATGTGAAGCGTCTGAGCTAAACCATGGAAAGCTGTGTAGGTATGTATATTTGCATGTGTGGACGTATGTATATACATGTGTATGGGGTGGGTTGGGCCATTTCTTTCGTCTGTTTCCTTGCGCTACCTCGCAAACGCGGGAGACAGCGACAAACCAAAAAAAGAAAAAAAAAATATATAGAATTGGGAAATTTGGAATGAAGAATATAGAATCATAAGAGTTAGTGTTGTCGTGTATTATGTGTGAGATTAAGAGAATGTGTATTAGTAGATTGAATACCTGAAACTCCTCTGTAGGTGAGACATAAAGGAAAGACAGCTACCTGGATTGGGGTGGAGAATGTTTCAGCTATTGTGGTGGTGGCTTAGTGAGTAGTCACTTTTTTCCAATACCTCCATTGTCGATGGTTGTCTACCACTTAATATCAGAAATCTTTGTAACAAGTACTGTCTTTTACTGTAGTTTTAGCATCATTAACAAAAGTATTTAGTTGTGCTTTAATTTCATCAGCAAATCATTCAAATGAATCAGAATATTTGACATCTTAACACTGAGGCAGAGGGACATCACTTTTTACCTTTTCTCGGCTCATGTCTAGGCATATTTTCTTTTTTCTATTTAAATGATTATCATTTCATTAAAGAGGTTTTTCATCTAGCTCCTGTTCACAAAGCCAACTAATGTATATATGATGGGTGTAGGTGTGGTGGGACATGCAAGCATTCATTTTTTTCTGCATGCGTACATTTATGTTTTTATAATCATTGTTTGTTTGAAAGGAAATGAAGAAATATTAGAAGTCTACTTCATCTACAACAAAGTGTGACAGATGACCATGCTGTTATTTATATTTAAGCATTTTTGTCCTTATCAGATGCCAGAGATGAATGGTTTACCCACTAAACGTCCCTGTGGTATGAAGAGGCAAGCTGATCCCTATGATTTTGATGATGATCTTGGATCAGGTGCCACACTAGAAACCTATAAACGAAAAGATGGGCTTGATAAAGATGAGGCTAAGACTCCAGGCAGTGTTCGATCATCCCATGACCCTCATTCTCCTTCACAACCAAAGAAGACCACTGGAAATTTATTTACTATTGAAGGACTCCAACCATCTTTATCAGATTTGGATGAAATCTTCGATTCAGATTCTCCTGTGGATGATGTAAGTTATACTGGTTGGAGATTAACAAATAGGTATTGAAAAAAGAGTGATGGAGTATTTAAGCCATGTAGTACGAAAGATTTTAGTGAATCAGGAGAGGATGGGTATGAAGACAGTAGGTAATCGTAAGGGAACAGTATAGCGATATGAGGCTCTTTATCTTATAGGCCATGAAGTAAATTTAAAATCTGATGTAATTTTTATATGAGCAGGTCTTTCTGAGACAAAAGAAAAAGAGTAGATGATAATGGTAGGTAAAGATGTGTTTCTAATTACTTTTATGCAATGTTTGGGGAGGGAGGTTTACATTTGTAGGGCCTCATCTCTTAGACATTCTTTACTGTCATATAATTTCTTAAATTTCTGTATGCTGACTGCATCAACCATGTCTTCAGTCATACATTCCATTCATTAACCACTCTTTTACCAAGTATCTTGGTCAATTTCGTGTTCTGTTTTCTGGTTGCTCTATCCTTACATCTTTTGAAGAACTGGTCACTGCCTGTGTCATTGATCTTTTTTAAAAACTGAAAGGTTGTGATCATTTCATCTCTCACCATTTTTTCTTCCACGGTGAGGAAATGTAATGTTTCTTGCCTTTTCCAATAACTCATCTATCTTAGTTTTGGTAGTTCTGGTACCATCTTTGATGTTTTCCTCTGATCCTTCATGGTTAGCTCTTTGCCTCTTTAAGTGCAGTTACCAACTTAAGAAACATTCTAGTTTTGGCTGTATGTTTGATGTGAACATCCTGCTGAATATTTTCTTTTCCATTAACTTCCATGCTGTTCTGAATTTGGTCTGCCGACACTTGGTGTCCTTAACTATTCTCCCAAGAAGGAACTATGATGGCAGGTTAAGGACAGTATCAATTCACGTGTCTTTCTCATCCCCAACAGACTGCATATTCGCCCCTATCTCCAGAACACTTGCATTTACCTTCCTAATCACCCCATCCATAAACAAATTACCTAACCATGGGGACATCACATACCCCTGCAGCAGACTGACCTTCACTGGGAACCATCACTTCTTTCCTCCTCCTCATACACATGACTTTCATTCTTGGTAAAAAATTTTCACTGCTTCTGGCAGCTTACCTCCCACACCATATACTCTTAAGACCTTCCACAAAACATGTCTATCCACCCTGTCATATGCCTTCTCCACATCCTTAAATGCTACATATAAATCCATCTGTTTTTCTTAAGTATTTCTCGCACACATTCTTCAAAGCAGACACCTGATGCACACACCCTCTGCCACTTTAAAAACCACACTCCTCTTCCCAATCTCAGTCAGTACCCTCCCATATAATATTCCAGGAATACTCAACAAACTATTGCCTCTGTAGTTTGAACACTCACCTTTATCTCCTTTGCCTTTGTACAATAGCACTGTATATATATTTTCTTGGAGGCATATGAGGTTGAAAGCTATGGCACATTCTCCTTTATTTTCTTATGTACAGTTTCTATTTCCTATACAATTTTTCATTGGTCTTCTTGAAGTTTCTTCAGGAGTCTTTAAAGGGCAGTGATGTTTCGGAACTAACTTGTTCCATCTTCAGACTGGATTTTATGGTTCAGTCATTTGTGGCTGGAAATTCTCCTCCTCATTTTTTAATTTTCCAAAAGAGTATGTGGTGTGGGAGGTAAGCTGCTAGAAGCAGTGAAAAGTTTTTACCAAGGATGTAAGGCATGTATACGAGTAGGAGAAGAGAGTGATTGGTTTCCAGTGAATTCAGTTTGCAGCTGGGGTGTGTAATGCCCCATAGTTGTTTAATTTGTTTATGGATGGGGTGGTTAGGGAGGTGAATGCAAGAGTTTTGGAGAGGAGGGCAAGTATGCAGTCTGTTGTGGATGTGAGGGCTTGGGAAGTGAGTTAGTTGTACGCTGATGATACAGCGGTGGTGGCTAATTCAGGTGAGAAACTGCAATGGTTGGTGACTGAGTTTGCTAAAGTGTGTGAAAGGAAAAAGTTGAGAGTATATGTGAATAAGAGCAAGGTTATTAGGTTCAGTAGGGTTGAGGGGCAAGTTAATTAGGAGGTACAAAGGCAAAGGGGATAAGAGTGAGTGCTCAAATTACAGAGGTATAAGTTTGTTGAGTATTCCTGGTAAATTATATGTGAGGGTATTGATTGAGAGGGTGAAGACATGTACAGAGCATCAGATTGGGGAAGAGCAGTGTGGTTTCAGAAGTGGTAGAGGATGTGTGGATCAGGTGTTTGCTTTGAAGAATGTATGTGAGAAATACTTAGAAAAGCAAATGGATTTGTATGTAGCATTTATGGATCTGGAGAAGGCATATAATAGAGTTGATAGAGATGCTCTGTGGAAGGTATTAAGAATATATGGTGTGGGAGGCAAGTTGTTAGAAGCAGTGAAAAGTTTTTATCGAGGATGTAAGGCATGTGTACGTGTAGGAAGAGAGGAAAGTGATTGGTTCTCAGTGAATGTAGGTTTGCGGCAGGGGTGTGTGATGTCTCCATGGTTGTTTAATTTGTTTATGGATGGGGTTGTTAGGGAGGTGAATGCATGAGTTTTGGAAAGAGGGGCAAGTATGAAGTCTGTTGGGGATGAGAGAGCTTGGGAAGTGAGTCAGTTGCTGTTCGCTGATGATACAGCGCTGGTGGCTGATTCATGTGAGAAACTGCAGAAGCTGGTGACTGATTTTGGTAAAGTGTGTGAAAGAAGAAAGTTAAGAGTAAATGTGAATAAGAGCAAGGTTATTAGGTACAGTAGGGTTGAGGGTCAAGTCAATTGGGAGGTGAGTTTGAAATGGAGAAAACTGGAGGAAGTGAAGTGTTTTAGATATCTGGGAGTGGATCTGGCAGCGGATGGAACCATGGAAGCGGAAGTGAATCATAGGGTGGGGGAGGGGGCGAAAATTCTGGGAGCCTTGAAGAATGTGTGGAAGTCGAGAACATTATCTCGGAAAGCAAAAATGGGTATGTTTGAAGGAATTGTGGTTCCAACAATGTTGTATGGTTGCGAGGCGTGGGCTATGGATAGAGTTGTGCGCAGGAGGATGGATGTGCTGGAAATGAGATGCTTTGAGGACAATGTGTGGTGTGAGGTGGTTTGATCGAGTAAGTAACGTAAGGGTAAGAGAGATGTGTGGAAATAAAAAGAGTGTGGTTGAGAGAGCAGAAGAGGGTGTTTTGAAATGGTTTGGGCACATGGAGAGAATGAGTGAGGAAAGATTGACCAAGAGGATATATGTGTCGGAGGTGGAGGGAACGAGGAGAAGTGGGAGACCAAATTGGAGGTGGAAAGATGGAGTGAAAAAGATTTTGTGTGATTGGGGCCTGAACATGCAGGAGGGTGAAAGGAGGGCAAGGAATAGAGTGAATTGGAGCGATGTGGTATACTGGGGTTGACGTGCTGTCAGTGGATTGAATCAAGGCATGTGAAGCGTCTGGGGTAAACCATGGAAAGCTGTGTAGGTATGTATATTTGCGTGTGTGGATGTATGTATATACATGTGTATGGGGGTGGGTTGGGCCATTTCTTTCGTCTGTTTCCTTGCGCTACCTCGCAAACGCGGGAGACAGTGACAAAGCAAAAAAAAAAAAAAAGAAAAAAAAAGTTTGAATGGAGAAAAACTGGAGGAAGTGAAGTGTTTTAGATATCTGGGAGTGGACTTAACAGTGGATGGGACCTTGGAAGCAGAAGTGAGTCATAGGGTTGGGGAAGGGGGTGAAGGTTCTTGGAGTGTTGAAGAATGTGTGGAAGGCGAGAACGTCATCTCAGAGAGCAAAAATGGGTATGTTTCAAGGAATAGTGGTTCCAACAATGTTATATGATTGCGAGGCATGGACTATAGATTGTTGTATGGAGGAGAGTGGATGTGTTGGAAATGAAATGTTTGAGGACAACATGTGGTGCGAGATGGTTTGATCGAGTAAGTAATGAAAGGGTAAGAGAGATGTGTGGTAAAAAAAAAGAGTCTAGTTGAAAGAGCAGAAGAGGTTGTGATTAAATGATGTGGACACATGGAGAGAATGAGTGAGGAAAGATTGACAAAGAAGATACATGTGTCAGAGTTGTAGAGAAGAAAGAGAACCAGATCAAATTGGAGGTTGAAGGATGGGGTGAAAAAGATTTTGAGTGATACAGGAGGGTGAAAGTTGTGCAAGGAATAGAGTGAATTGGAATGATGTGGTATACTGGGGTGGACGTGCTGTCACTGGACTGAACCAGGGCATATGAAGCATCTGGGGTAAACCAGGGAAAGGTCTAGGGGGCCTGGATATGGAAAGGGAGCTGTGGTTTTGGTGCATTACACATGACAGCTAGAGATAGAGTATGAGCAAATTTGGCTATTTTGTGTTTATGTGTGCTACTTTGCTGTGTGTGTGTGTGTGGTGGTTGAGGTGGTGGTGGTTGGAGGGTACATCCTGTGTGGTGGAATAGCGACTGGAATGGATGAAGGCAGCAAGGATGAATATATACATATGAATATATGTATGTGTCTGTGTATGTATATGTATGTATACATTGATATGTATGTATGTTATTATTATTATACTTAATGGCCGTCTACCTTGTTAGCGAGGTAGCGCAAGGAAACAGATGAGGAATGGCCCAACCCACTCACATGCCCATGTATATACATAAACGCCCACACACGCACATAAACATAAATATACATTTCAACGTACACATACATATACATACACAGACATATACATATATACACATGTACATATTCATACTTGCTGCTTTCATTCATACTCAGTCTCTAGCTGTCATGTTTAATGCACCGTAACCACAGCTCCCTTTCCACACCCAGACCCCACAAACTTTTCCATGGTTTACCCCAGATGCTTCACATGCCCTGGTTCAATCCATTGACAGCACGTTGACCCTGGTATACTGCATCGTTCCAATTCACTCTATTCCTTGCACGTCTTTCACCTTCCTATATGTTCAGGTTCCGATCACTCAAAATCATTTTCACTCCATCCTTCCCCTTCCAATTTGGTATCCTGCTTCTTCTTGTTCCCCCTACCTCTGACACATATATCCTCCTTATCAATCTTTCCTCGTCCATTCTCTCCATGTGTCCACACCATTTCAACACACCCTCTTCTGCTCTCTCAATCACACTTTTTATTACCACACATCTCTCATACCGTTTCATTACTTACTCGATCAAACCACCTCACAATACATATTGTCCTCAAACATGTCATATCCAACACATCCACCCTCATCTGCACAACCATATCTATAGCCCATGCCTCACAACCATATAACATTGTTGGAACCACTATTCCTTCAAGCATGCCCATTTTTGCTCTATGAGATAACATTCTCGCCTTCCACACATTCTTCAAAGCTCCCAGAACCTTTGCCCCCTCCCCCACCTTGTGACTCACTTCTGCTTCCTTGGTTCCATCTGCTGCTAAGTCCACTCCCAGATATCTAAAAAACTTCACTTCACTTTCTACAGTTTCTTTCCATTCAAACATACCTCCCAATTTAATTGCATGTGATCAAGTATATTCATATGAGGCCACGGGGAAATGAAACACAATAAGTATATTCATATGAGGCCACAGGGAAATGAAACACAATAAGTATATTCATATGAGGCCATGGGGAAATGAAACACAATAAGTTCCCAAGTGCACTTTTGTGTAATCACTTCATCAGGTGAGATACAAGAAAGAATTAAAAGTCAGTTGATATACAATGAAGAGACATAGCTTATGCCACTTGGTAAACAAATGACTGTCCAAATGGAGGTCCGGTGCATCCAAGACTGACATATCATAAACTCATTATGTGGACCAAAAGGGGAATTGTTTACTGATTTTATCAACAATAAAGCTATCCAATTTGCCGTCCAAAGTTTATTGTTGAAATGTGTAAGAAGGTGTATTCTGTTGGATCCAATTTAAAGTACCCTAGATCTTTCATTGGTAAATCTCGTAAGTTGACAAAGAAATCATTTTATAGAGTTGAACCCAAACCTCCCATTGACGCCAAGAATCTTTTAGTTCTCCCTTTTAATAATTATTTTACGTCCCATGTTGCTAAAGTCCTTTAATGTAAATGTAGCCTTCAAGCAACAATAATTCTGGAAAGAATATCTGAATCAGGAACTCACCAGAAAGTTCTCCTGGATGCATCTATAAAGTGCCATGTAAAAATTGTGATAAGTTTTATGTTGGACTGGCTTGTAAGGATCTTTCTGATAGACTTGTGCAACAAAAATATAGTACAAGAACAGGGCAAGAATCAAATGCCTTGTTTATCACATTAAAAACTCTGATCATTGTACTGAGTGAAGTAATGCCATCTTATTAATCTTAGTTAGCTCCAGTACCACAAGAAATATCATTGAATCTTCTATTATTAAATACACAAAGAATTTTAACCTCATTATCAGTGGAGGTCTATACAAATTGGATTGATTTATTGTTGATAGAATTTGTAAGCAATTCCCCTGCTGGTTGAGAGAGCAGAAGAGGGTGTGTTGAAATGGTTTGGACATATGGAGAGAATGAGTGAGGAAAGATTGACAAAGAGGATATATGTTTCAGAGATGGAGGGAAAAAGGAGAAGCAGCAAACTGAATTGGAGGTGGAAGGATGGAGGGAAAAATATTTTGAGCGATCGGGGCCTGAACACACAGGAGCGTGAGAGGTGTGCAAGGAATAGAGTGGAATGGAACTATGTGGTATACCTGGGTCAACATGCTCTCAATGGACTGAACCAGGGCATGCAAAATGTCTGGTATAAACATGGAAAGGTCTGTGGGGCCTGGATTTGGATACAGAGCTGTTGTTTTGGTGCATTGCATGTGACAGGTAGACAGTGTGTGGCCTTTTATGTTTGTTTACCTGGCAATACTTCGCTGAAGCAGGGGGTAGTGATGCTGTTTCCTTTGTGACAGAGTGGCATCAGCAATGGATGAAGGCAAGCAAGTATGAATATATACATGTGTATATATGTATATGCTGATGTGTTTATGTATGTATATGTTCATGTATGGGCATTTATTCATATATGTGTGCATATGAGTTGATGGGCCATTTTTCATCTGTTTCTTGGCACTATCTCGCTGATGCGGGAGACTGATTAAGTATAATGAAATAAGTCGTAGAAGGTGACTAAAGGGGACGGGAGTGGCGGGCTGGAAACCCTCCCCTCCTTTTATTTTAACTTTTTAAAAGGGGAAACAGAAAAAAGAGTCACGCTGGGAGTGCTCATCCTCCTCGAAGGCTCAGATTGGGTTGTCTAAATGTGTGTGGATGTAACCAAGATAAGAAAAAAGGAGAGATAGGTAGTATGTTTGAGGAAAGGAACCGGGATGTTTTGGCTCTGAGTGAAACGAAGTTCAAGGGTAAAGGGGAAGAGTGGTTTGGGAATGTCTTGGGAGTAAAGTCAGGGGTTAGTGAGAGGACAAGTGCAAGGGAAGGATTAGCACTACTCCTGAAACAGGAGTGATGGGAGTATGTGATAGAATGTAAGAAAGTAAACTCAAGATTGATATGGGTAAAACTGAAAGTTGATGGAGAGAGATGGGTGATTATTGGTGCATATACACCTGGGCATGAGAAGAAAGATCATTAGAGGCAAGTGTTTTGGGAGCAGCCGAGTGAGTGTGTTAGTACTTTTGATGCATGAGACCAGGTTATAGTGATGGATGATTTGAATGCAAAGGTGAATAAGGTGGCAGTTGAGGGAATAATTGGTGTACATGGGGTGTTCAGTGTTGTAAATGGAAATGGTGAAGAGCTTGTAGATTTCTGTGCTGAAAAAGGACTGGTGATTGGGAATACCTGGTTTAAAAAGAGAGATACATAATTATACATATGTAAGTAGGAGTGTATATGTGTGTGTGTATGTGCGTATGTATGTGTATGTATATGTATTTTTTTTTTTTCTTTGTCGCTGTCTCCCACGTCTGCGAGGTAGCGCAAGGAAACAGACAAAAGAAATGGCCCAACCCACCCCCATACACATATATATACATATGTCCACACACGCAAATATACATACCTACACAGCTTTCCATGGTTTACCCCAGACGCTTCACATGCCCTGATTCAATCCACTGACAGCACGTCAACCCCAGTATACCACATCGATCCAATTCACTCTATTCCTTGCCCTCCATGTATATATATGCATATATATATATTTTTTTTTTTTTTTTTTTTTTTTTATACTTTGTCGCTGTCTCCCGCGTTTGCGAGGTAGCGCAAGGAAACAGACGAAAGAAATGGCCCAACCCCCCCCCCATACACATGTACATACACACGTCCACACACGCAAATATACATACCTACACAGCTTTCCATGGTTTACCCCAGACGCTTCACATGCCTTGATTCAATCCACTGACAGCACGTCAACCCCTGTATACCACATCGCTCCAATTCACTCTATTCCTTGCCCTCCTTTCACCCTCCTGCATGTTCAGGCCCCGATCACACAAAATCTTTTTCACTCCATCTTTCCACCTCCAATTTGGTCTCCCTCTTCTCCTCGTTCCCTCCACCTCCGACACATATATCCTCTTGGTCAATCTTTCCTCACTCATTCTCTCCATGTGCCCAAACCATTTCAAAACACCCTCTTCTGCTCTCTCAACCACGCTCTTTTTATTTCCACACATCTCTCTTACCCTTACGTTACTTACTCGATCAAACCACCTCACACCACACATTTTCCTCAAACATCTCATTTCCAGCACATCCATCCTCCTGCGCACATCTCTATCCATAGCCCACGCCTCGCAACCATACAACATTGTTGGTACCACTATTCCTTCAAACATACCCATTTTTGCTTTCCGAGATAATGTTCTCGACTTCCACACATTTTTCAAGGCTCCCAAAATTTTCGCCCCCTCCCCCACCCTATGATCCACTTCCGCTTCCATGGTTCCATCCGCTGACAGATCCACTCCCAGATATCTAAAACACTTCACTTCCTCCAGTTTTTCTCCATTCAAACTCACCTCCCAATTGACTTGACCCTCACCCCTACTGTACCTAATAACCTTGCTCTTATTCACATTTACTCTTAACTTTCTTCTTCCACACACTTTACCAAACTCAGTCACCAGCTTCTGCAGTTTCTCACATGAATCAGCCACCAGCGCTGTATCATCAGCGAACAACAACTGACTCACTTCCCAAGCTCTCTCATCCCCAACAGACTTCATACTTGCCCCTCTTTCCAGGACTCTTGCATTTACCTCCCTAACAACCCCATCCATAAACAAATTAAACAACCATGGAGACATCACACACCCCTGCCGCAAACCTACATTCACTGAGAACCAATCACTTTCCTCTCTTCCTACACGTACACATGCCTTACATCCTCGATAAAAACTTTTCACTGCTTCTAACAACTTGCCTCCCACACCATATATTCTTAATACCTTCCACAGAGCATCTCTATCAACTCTATCATATGCCTTCTCCAGATCCATAAATGCTACATACAAATCCATTTGCTTTTCTAAGTATTTCTCACATACATTCTTCAAAGCAAACACCTGATCCACACATCCTCTACCACTTCTGAAACCGCACTGCTCTTCCCCAATCTGATGCTCTGTACATGCCTTCACCCTCTCAATCAATACCCTCCCATATAATTTACCAGGAATACTCAACAAACTTATACCTCTGTAATTTGAGCACTCACTCTTATCCCCTTTGCCTTTGTACAATGGCACTATGCACGCATTCCGCCAATCCTCAGGCACCTCACCATGAGTCATACATACATTAAATAACCTTACCAACCAGTCAACAATACAGTCACCCCCTTTTTTAATAAATTCCACTGCAATACCATCCAAACCTGCTGCCTTGCCGGCTTTCATCTTCCGCAAAGCTTTTACTACCTCTTCTCTGTTTACCAAATCATTTTCCCTAACCCTCTCACTTTGCACACCACCTCGACCAAAACACCCTATATCTGCCACTCTTAGAAAAGCAAATGGATTTGTATGTAGCATTTATGGATCTGGAGAAGGCATATGATAGAGTTGATAGAGATGCTCTGTGGAAGGTATTAAGAATATATGGTGTGGGAGGCAAGTTGTTAGAAGCAGTGAAAAGTTTTTATCGATGATGCAAGGCATGTGTACGTGTAGGAAGAGAGGAAAGTGATTGGTTCTCAGTGAATGTAGGTTTGTGGCAGGGGTGTGTGATGTCTCCATGGTTGTTTAATTTGTTTATGGATGGGGTTGTTAGGGAGGTAAATGCAAGAGTCTTGGAAAGAGGGGCAAGTATGAAGTCTGTTGGGGATGAGAGAGCTTGGGAAGTGAGTCAGTTGTTGTTTGCTGATGATACAGCGCTGGTGGCGGATTCATGTGAGAAACTGCAGAAGCTGGTGACGGAGTTTGGTAAAGTGTGTGGAAGAAGAAAGTTAAGAGTAAATGTGAATAAGAGCAAGGTTATTAGGTACAGTAGGGTTGAGGGTCAAGTCAATTGGGAGGTGAGTTTGAATGGAGAAAAACTGGAGGAAGTGAAGTGTTTTAGATATCTGGGAGTGGATCTGTCAGTGGATGGAACCATGGAAGCGGAAGTGGATCATAGGGTGGGGGAGGGGGCAAAAATTTTGGGAGCCTTGAAAAATGTGTGGAAGTCGAGAACATTATCCCGGAAAGCAAAAATGGGTATGTTTGAAGGAATAGTAGTTCCAACAATGTTGTATGGTTGCGAGGCGTGGGATATGGATAGAGTTGTGCGCAGGAGGATGGATGTGCTGGAAATGAGATGTTTGAGGACAATGTGTGGTGTGAGGTGGTTTGATCGAGTAAGTAGCGTAAGGGTAAGAGAGATGTGTGGAAATAAAAAGAGCGTGGTTGAGAGAGCAGAAGAGGGTGTTTTGAAATGGTTTGGGCACATGGAGAGAATGAGTGAGGAAAGATTGACCAAGAGGATATATGTGTCGGAGGTGGAGGGAACGAGGAGAAGAGGGAGACCAAATTGAAGGTGGAAAGATGGAGTGAAAAGGATTTTGTGTGATCGGGGCCTGAACATGCAGGAGGGTGAAAGGAGGGCAAGGAATAGAGTGAATTGGAGCGATGTGGTATACAGGGGTTGACGTGCTGTCAGTGGATTGAATCAAGGCATGTGAAGCGTCCGGGGTAAACCATGGAAAGCTGTGTAGGTATGTATATTGCGTGTGTGGACGTGTGTATGTACATGTGTATGGGGGGGGGTTGGGCCATTTCTTTCGTCTGTTTCCTTGCGCTACCCCGCAAACGCGGGAGACAGCGACAAAGTATTAAAAAAAAAAAAAAAATATATATATATATATATATATATATATATATATATATATATATATATATATATATATATATATATTATTTTTATATTTTTTTATTATACTTTGTCGCTGTCTCCCGCGTTTGCGAGGTAGCGCAAGGAAACAGACGAAAGAAATGCCCCCCCCCCCCCCAATACACATGTATATACATACGCCCACACACGCAAATATACATACCTACACAGCTTTCCATGGTTTACCCCAGACGCTTCACATGCCTTGATTCAATCCACTGACAGCACGTCAACCCCGGTATACCACATCGCTCCAATTCACTCTATTCCTTGCCCCCCTTTCACCCTCCTGCATGTTCAGGCCCCGATCACACAGAATCTTTTTCACTCCATCTTTCCACCTCCAATTTGGTCTCCCTCTTCTCCTTGTTCCCTCCACATCCGACACATATATCCTCTTGGTCAATCTTTCCAGACTCATCCTCTCCATATGCCCAAACCACTTCAAAACACCCTCTTCTGCTCTCTCAACCACGCTCTTTTTATTTCCACACATCTCTCAGACGCTTCACATGCCTTGATTCAATCCACTGACAGCACGTCAACCCCGGTATACCACATCGCTCCAATTCACTCTATTCCTTGCCCTCCTTTCACCCTCCTGCATGTTCAGGCCCCGATCACACAGAATCTTTTTCACTCCATCTTTCCACCTCCAATTTGGTCTCCCTCTTCTCCTTGTTCCCTCCACATCCGACACATATATCCTCTTGGTCAATCTTTCCAGACTCATCCTCTCCATATGCCCAAACCACTTCAAAACACCCTCTTCTGCTCTCTCAACCACGCTCTTTTTATTTCCACACATCTCTCTTACCCTTACGTTGCTCACTCGATCAAACCACCTCACACCACACATTGTCCTCAAACATCTCATTTCCAACACATCCATCCTCCTGCGCACAACTCTATCCATAGCCCACGCCTCGCAACCATACAACATTGTTGGAACCATTATTCCTTCAAACATACCCATTTTTGCTTTCCGAGATAATGTTCTCAACTTCCACACATTCTTCAAGGCCCCCAGGATTTTCGCCCCCTACCCCACCCTATGATCCACCTCCGCTTCCATGGTTCCATCCGCTGCCAGATCCACTCCCAGATATCTAAAACACTTCACTTCCTCCAGTTTTTCTCCATTCAAACTCACCTCCCAATTGACTTGACCCTCAACCCTACTGTACCTAATAACCTTGCTCTTATTCACATTTACTCTTAACTTTCTTCTTCCACACACTTTACCAAACTCAGTCACCAGCTTCTGCAGTTTCTCACATGAATCAGCCACCAGCGCTGTATCATCAGCGAACAACAACTGACTCACTTCCCAAGCTCTCTCATCCCCAACAGACTTCATACTTGCCCCTCTTTCCAAAACTCTTGCATTTACCTCCCTAACAACCCCATCCATAAACAAATTAAACAACCATGGAGACATCACACACCCCTGCTGCAAACCTACATTCACTGATAACCAATCACTTTCCTCTCTTCCTACACGTACACATGCCTTACATCCTCGATGAAAACTTTTCACTGCTTCTAACAACTTTCCTCCCACACCATATATTCTTAATACCTTCCACAGAGCATCTCTATCAACTCTATCATATGCCTTCTCCAGATCCATAAATGCTACATACAAATCCATTTGCTTTTCTAAGTATTTCTCACATACATTCTTCAAAGCAAACACCTGATCCACACATCCTCTACCACTTCTGAAACCACACTGCTCTTCCCCAATCTGATGCTCTGTACATGCCTTCACCCTCTCAATCAATACCCTCCCATACATATATATATATATAGTGTGTCAGTAGTTTTGGTCCATGAGACTGGGTATTAAAAACGAGGGATTTGAATGCAAAGGTGAATAACATGGCAGATGGGGGTATAATTGGTGTGCCTGGCATATTCAGTGTTGTGAATGGAAATGGTGGGTGAAGACCTTGTGGATTTGTTTACTGAAAAGAGAATGGTGATTGGGAATACCTGGGTTTAAAAAGTGATATATACACAAGTATTATCCCTGGGGATAGGGGAGAAAGAATACTTCCCACGTATTCCCTGCGTGTCGTAGAAGGCGACTAAAAGGGGAGGGAGCAGGTGGCTGGAAATCCTCCCCTCTCGTTTTTTTTTAATTTTCCAAAAGAAGGAACAGAGAAGGGGGCCAGGTGAGGATTTTCCCTCTAAGGCCCAGTTCTCTGTTCTTAATGCTACCTCGCAAATGCGGGAAATGGCGAATCGTATGAAAAAAAAAAAAAAAATATATATATATATATATATATATATATATATATATATATATATTCTTTTTTTTTTTTTTTTTTCATACCACCTGCCACCTCCCGCGTTAGCGAGGTAGCGTTAAGAACAGAGAACTGGGTCTTAGAGGGAATATCCTCACCTGACCCCCTTCTCTGTTGCTTCTTTTGGAAAATTAAAAAAAACAAGAAAGGGGAGGATTTCCAGCCACCCGCTCCCTCCCCTTTTCGTCGCCTTTTACGACACACAGGGAATACGTGGGAAGTAATCTTTCTCCCCTATCCCCAGGGATAATATATATATATATATATATATATATATATATATATATATATATATATATTTTTTTTTTTTTTTTTTTTTTTTTTTTTTTTTTTACTTTGTCGCGCTCTCCCGCGTTTGTGAGGTAGCGCAAGGAAACAGACGAAAGAAATGGCCCAACTCCCCCCCCTCCCCATACACATGTACATACACACGTCCACACACGCAAATATACATACCTACACAGCTTTCCATGGTTTACCCCAGACGCTTCACATGCCTTGATTCACGCCACTGACAGCACGTCAACCGCTGTATACCACATCGCTCCAATTCACTCTATTCCTTGCCCTCCTTACACCCTCCTGCATGTTCAGGCCCCGATCACACAAAATCTTTTTCACTCCATCTTTCCACCTCCAATTTGGTCTCCCTCTTCTCCTCGTTCCCTCAACCTCCGACACATATATCCTCTTGGTCAATCTTTCCTCACTCATTCTCTCCATGTGCCCAAACCATTTCAAAACACCCTCTTCTGCTCTCTCAACCACGCTCTTTTTATTTCCACACATCTCTCTTACCCTTACGTTACTTACTCGATCAAACCACCTCACACCACACATTGTCCTCAAACATCTCATTTCCAGCACATCCATCCTCCTGCGCACAACTCCATCCACAGCCCACGCCTCGCAACCATACAACATTGTTGGAACCACTATTCCTTCAAACATACCCATTTATGCTTTCCGAGATAATGTTCTCGACTTCCACACATTTTTCAAGGCTCCCAAAATTTTCGCCCCCTCCCCCACCCTATGATCCACTTCCGCTTCCATGGTTCCATCCGCTGACAGATCCACTCCCAGATATCTAAAACACTTCACTTCCTCCAGTTTTTCTCCATTCAAACTCACCTCCCAATTGACTTGACCCTCAACCCTACTGTACCTAATAACCTTGCTCTTATTCACATTCACTCTTAACTTTCTTCTTCCACACACTTTACCAAACTCAGTCACCAGCTTCTGCAGTTTCTCACATGAATCAGCCACCAGCGCTGTATCATCAGCGAACAACAACTGACTCACTTCCCAAGCTCTCTCATCCCCAACAGACTTCATACTTGCCCCTCTTTCCAGGACTCTTGCATTTACCTCCCTAACAACCCCATCCATAAACAAATTAAACAACCATGGAGACATCACACACCCCTGCCGCAAACCTACATTCACTGAGAACCAATCACTTTCCTCTCTTCCTACACGTACACATGCCTTACATCCTCGATAAAAACTTTTCACTGCTTCTAACAACTTGCCTCCCACACCATATATTCTTAATACCTTCCACAGAGCATCTCTCTCTCTGTCTCTCTCTCTCTCTCTCTCTCTCTCTCTATATATATATATATATATATATATATATTTTTTTTTTTTTTTTTTTTTTTTTTTTTTTTTATACTTTGTTGCTGTCTCCCGCGTTTGCGAGGTAGCGCAAGGAAACAGACGAAAGAAATGGCCCACCCCCCCCATACACATGTATATACATACGTCCACACACGCAAATATACATACCTACACAGCTTTCCATGGTTTACCCCAGACGCTTCACATGCCCTGATTCAATCCACTGACTGCACGTCAACCCCGGTATACCACATCGATCCAATTCACTCCATTCCTTGCCCTCCTTTCACCCTCCTTCATGTTCAGGCCCCAATCACACAAAATCTTTTTCACTCCATCTTTCCACCTCCAATTTGGTCTCCCTCTTCTCCTCGTTCCCTCCACCTCCGACACATATATCCTCTTGGTCAATCTTTCCTCACTCATTCTCTCCATGTGCCCAAACCATTTCAAAACACCCTCTTCTGCTCTCTCAACCACGCTCTTTTTATTTCCACACATCTCTCCTACCCTTACGTTACTTACTCGATCAAACCACCTCACACCACACATTGTCCTCAAACATCTCATTTCCAGCACATCCATCCTCCTGCGCACAACTCTATCCATAGCCCACGCCTCGCAACCATACAACATTGTTGGAACCACTATTCCCTCAAACATACCCATTTTTGCTTTCCGAGATAATGTTCTCGACTTCCACACATTCTTCAAGGCTCCCAGGATTTTCGCCCCCTCCCCCACCCTATGATCCACATCCGCTTCCATGGTTCCATCCGCTGCCACATCCACTCCCAGATATCTAAAACACTTTACTTCCTCCAGTTTTTCTCCATTCAAACTTACCTCCCAATTGACTTGACCCTCAACCCTACTGTACCTAATAACCTTGCTCTTATTCACATTTACTCTTAACTTTCTTCTTTCACACACTTTACCAAACTCAGTCACCAGCTTCTGCAGTTTCTTACATGAATCAGCCACCAGCGCTGTATCATCAGCGAACAACAACTGACTCACTTCCCAAGCTCTCTCATCCCCAACAGACTTCATACTTGCCCCTCTTTCCAAAACTCTTGCATTCACCTCCCTAACAACCCCATCCATAAACAAATTAAACAACCATGGAGACATCACACATGCCTGCTGCAAACCTGCATTCACTGAGAACCAATCACTTTCCTATCTTCCTACACGTACACATGCCTTACATCCTCAATAAAAACTTTTCGCTGCTTCTAACAACTTGCCTCCCACACCATATATTTTTAATACCTTCCACAGAGCATCTCTATCACCTCTATCATATGCCTTCTCCAGATCCATAAATGCTACATACAAATCCATTTGCTTTTCTAAGTATTTCTCGTATACACTCTTCTAAGCAAACACCTGATCCACACATTCTCTACCACTTCTGAAACCACACTGCTCTTCCCCAATCTGATGCTCTGTACATGCCTTCACCCTCTCAATCAATATCCTCCCATATAATTTCCCAGGAATACTCAACAAACTTATACCTCTGTAATTTGAGCCCTCACTCTTATCCCGTTTGCCTTTGTACAATGGCACTATGCACGCATTCCGCCAATCCTCAGGGACCTCACCATGAGTCATACATACATTAAATAACCTTACCAACCAGTCAATAATACAGTCACCCCCTCTTTTAATAAATTCCACTGCAATACCATCCAAACCTGCTGCCTTGCTGGCTTTCATCTTCCGCAAAGCTTTTACTACCTCTTCTCTGTTTACCAAATCATTTTCCCTAACCCTCTCACTTTGCACACCACCTCGACCAAAACACCCTATATCTGCCACTCTATCATCAAACACATTCAACAAACCTTCAAAATACTCATTCCATCTCCTTCTCACATCACCACTACTTGTTATCACCTCCCCATTTGCGCCCTTCACTGAAGTTCCCATTTGCTCCCTTGTCTTACGCACTTTATTTACCTCCTTCCAGAACATCTTTTTATTCTCCCTAAAATTTAATGATACTCTCTCACCCCAACTCTCATTTGCCCTCTTTTTCACCTCTTGCACCTTTCTCTTGACCTCCTGTCTCTTTCTTTTATACATCTCCCACTCAATTGCATTTTTTCCCTGCAAAAATCGTCCAAATGCCTTTCTCTTCTCTTTCACTAATAATCTTACTTCTTCATCCCACCACTCACTACCCTTTCTAATCAACCCACCTCCCACTCTTCTCATGCCACAAGCATCTTTTGCGCAATCCATCACTGATTCCCTAAATACATCCCATTCCTCCCCCACTCCCCTTACTTCCATTGTTCTCACCTTTTTCCATTCTGTACTCAGTCTCTCCTGGTACTTCCTCCCACAAGTCTCCTTCCCAAGCTCACTTACTCTCACCACCCTCTTCACCCCAACATTCACTCTTCTTTTCTGAAAACCCACACAAATCTTCACCTTAGCCTCCACAAGATAATGATCAGACATCCCTCCAGTTGCACCTCTCAGCACATTAACATCCAAAAGTCTCTCTCGCGTGCCTGTCAATTAACACGTAATCCAATAACACTCTCTGGCCATCTCTCCTACTTACATAAGTATACTTATGTATATCTCGCTTTTTAAACCAGGTATTCCCAATCACTAGTCCTTTTTCAGCACATAAATCTAAAAGCTCTTCACCATTTCCATTTACAACACTGAACACCCCATGTATACCAATTATTCCCTCAACTGCCACATTACTCATCTTTGCATATATATATATATATATATATATATATATATATATATATATATATATATATATATATATATATATAAATATATATATATATCTATATATATATTTATTTATTTATTTATTTATTTATTATACTTTGTCGCTGTCTCCCGCGTTTGCGAGGTAGTGCAAGGAAACAGACGAAAGAAATGGCCCAACCCCCCCCATACACATGTATATACATATGTCCACACACGCAAATATACATACCTACACAGCTTTCCTTGGTTTACCCCAGACGCTTCACATGCCTTGATTCAATCCACTGACAGCACGTCAACCCCGGTATACCACATCGCTCCAATTCACTCTATTCCTTGCCCTCCTTTCACCCTCCTGCATGCTCAGGCCCCGATCACACAAAATCTTTTTCACTCCATCTTTCCACCTTCAATTTGGTCTCCCTCTTCTCCTCGTTCCCTCCACCACCGACACATATATCCTCTTGGTGAATCTTTCCTCACTCATTCTCTCCATGTGCCCAAACCACTTCAAAACACCCTCTTCTGCTCTCTCAACTACGCTCTTTTTATTTCCACACATCTCTCTTACCCTTACGTTACTCACTCGATCAAACCACCTCACACCACACATTGTCCTCAAACATCTCATTTCCAGCACATCCATCCTCCTGCGCACAACTCTATCCACAGCCCACGCCTCGCTACCATACAACATTGTTGGAACCACTATTCCTTCAAACATACCCATTTTTGCTTTCCGAGATAATGTTCTCGACTTCCACACATTCTTCAAGGCCCCCAGAATTTTCGCCCCCTCCCCCACCCTATGATCCACTTCCACTTCCATGGTTCCATCCGCTGCCAGATCCACTCCCAGATATCTAAAACACTTCACTTCCTCCAGCCTCTCACCATTCAAACTCACCTCCCAATTGACTTGACCCTCAACCCTACTGTACCTAATAACCTTGCTCTTATTCACATTTACTCTTAACTTTCTTCTTCCACACACTTTACCAAACTCAGTCACCAGCTTCTGCAGTTTCTCACATGAATCAGCCACCAGCGCTGTATCATCAGCGAACAACAACTGACTCACTTCCCAAGCTCTCTCATCCCCAACAGACTTCATACTTGCCCCTCTTTCCAAAACTCTTGCATTTACCTCCCTAACAACCCCATCCATAAACAAATTAAACAACCATGGAGACATCACACACCCCTGCCGCAAACCTACATTCACTGAGAACCAATCACTTTCCTCTCTTCCTACACGTACACATGCCTTACATCCTTGATAAAAACTTTTCACTGCTTCTAACAACTTTCCTCCCACACCATATATTCTTAATACCTTCCACAGAGCATCTCTATCAACTCTATCATATGCCTTCTCCAGATCCATAAATGCTACATACAAATCCATATATATATATATATATATATATATATATATATATATATATATATATATATATATATATATATATGGGAACGGGGGGCTGGAAATCCTCCCCTCTCGTTTTTTTTTTTTAATTTTCCAAAAGAAGGAACAGAGAAGAGGGCCAGGTGAGGATATTCCCTCAAAGGCCCAGTCCTCTGTTCTTAACGCTACCTCGCTATCGCGGGAAATGGTGAAAAGTATGAAGATAAAAAAAAATGTGGTTTGGGCACATGGAGAGAATGAGTGGGGAAAGATTGACCGAGAGAATATATATGTGTCGGAGGTGGAGGGAACGAGGAGAAGAGGGAGACCAAATTGGAGGTGGAAAGATGGAGTGAAAAGGATTTTGTGTGATCGGGGCCTGAACATGCAGGAGGGTGAAAGGAGGGCAAGGAATAGAGTGAATTGGAGCGATGTGGTATACAGGGGTTGACGTGCTGTCAGTGGACTGAATCAAGGCATGTGAAGCGTCCGGGGTAAACCAAGGAAAGCTGTGTAGGTATGTATATTTGCGTGTGTGGACGTGTGTATGTACATGTGTATGGGGGGGGTTGGGCCATTTCTTTCGTCTGTTTCCTTGCGCTACCTCGCAAACGCGGGAGACAGCGACAAAGTATAAAAAAAAATATATATATATATATATATATATATATATATATATATATATATATATATATATAAGAATGAGTGCTCAAATTACAGAGGTATAAGTTTGTTGAGTATTCCTGGTAAATTATATGGGAGGGTATTGATTGAGAGGGTGAAGGCATGTACAGAGCATCAGATTGGGGAAGAGCAGTGTGGTTTCAGAAGTGGTAGAGGATGTGTGGATCAGGTGTTTGCTTTGAAGAATGTATGTGAGAAATACTTAGAAAAGCAAATGGATTTGTATGTAGCATTTATGGATCTGGAGAAGGCATATGATAGAGTTGATAGAGATGCTCTGTGGAAGGTATTAAGAATATATGGTGTGGGAGGCAAGTTGTTAGAAGCAGTGAAAAGTTTTTATCGAGGATGTAAGGCATGTGTACGTGTAGGAAGAGAGGAAAGTGATTGGTTCTCAGTGAATGTAGGTTTGCGGCAGGGGTGTGTGATGTCTCCATGGTTCTTTAATTTGTTTATGGATGGGGTTGTTAGGGAGGTAAATGCAAGAGTCTTGGAAAGAGGGGCAAGTATGAAGTCTGTTGGGGATGAGAGAGCTTGGGAAGTAAGTCAGTTGTTGTTCGCTGATGATACAGCGCTGGTGGCGGATTCATGTGAGAAACTGCAGAAGCTGGTGACGGAGTTTGGTAAAGTGTGTGGAAGAAGAAAGTTAAGAGTAAATGTGAATAAGAGCAAGGTTATTAGGTACAGTAGGGTTGAGGGTCAAGTCAATTGGGAGGTGAGTTTGAATGGAGAAAAACTGGAGGAAGTGAAGTGTTTTAGATATCTGGGAGTGGATCTGGCAGCGGATGGAACAATGGAAGCGGAAGTGGATCATAGGGTGGGGGAGGGGGCGAAAATTTTGGGAGCCTTGAAAAATGTGTGGAAGTCGAGAACATTATCCCGGAAAGCAAAAATGGGTATGTTTGAAGGAATAGTGGTTCCAACAATGTTGTATGGTTGCGAGGCGTGGGCTATGGATAGAGTTGTTCGCAGGAGGATGGATGTGCTGGAAATGAAATGTTTGAGGACAATGTGTGGTGTGAGGTGGTTTGATCGAGTAAGTAACGTAAGGGTAAGAGAGATGTGTTGAAATAAAAAGAGCGTGGTTGAGAGAGCAGAAGAGGGTGTTTTGAAATGGTTTGGGCACATGGAGAGAATGAGTGAGGAAAGATTGGCCAAGAGGATATATGTGTCGGAGGTGGAGGGAACGAGGAGAAGAGGGAGACCAAATTGAAGGTGGAAAGATGGAGTGAAAAGGATTTTGTGTGATTGGGGCCTGAACATGCAGGAGGGTGAAAGGAGGGCAAGGAATAGAGTGAATTGGAGCGATGTGGTATACAGGGGTTGACGTGCTGTCAGTGGATTGAATCAGGGCATGTGAAGCGTCCGGGGTAAACCATGGAAAGCTGTGTAGGTATGTATATTTGCGTGTGTGGACGTGTGTATGTACATGTGTATGGGGGGGGGTTGGGCCATTTCTTTCGTCTGTTTCCTTGCGCTACCTCGCAAACGTGGGAGACAGCGACGAGGTATAAAAAAAAAAAAAAAAATATATATATATATATATATATATATATATATATATATATATATTCTTCTGTTTCCCATTTTAGAAAGTTAAAAAATACAAGGAGGGGAGGATTTCTGGCCCCCCGTTCCCGTCCCTTCTAGTCGCCTTCTACGACATGCGAGGAATGCATGGGAAGTATTCTTTCACCCCATCCCCAGGGAGGTGGAAAGATGGAGTGAAAAAGATTTTGTGTGATCGGGGCCTGAACATGCAGGAGGGTGAAAGGAGGGCAAGGAATAGAGTGAATTGGATCGATGTGGTATACCGGGGTTGACATGCTGTCAGTGGATTGAATCAGGGCATGTGAAGCGTCTGGGGTAAACCATGGAAAGCTGTGTAGGTATGTATATTTGCGTGTGTGGACGTATGTATATACATGTGTATGGTGGTGGGTTGGGCCATTTCTTTTGTCTGTTTCCTTGCGCTACCTCACAAATCCGGGAGACAGCGACAAAGCAAAAAAAAAAATATATATATATTCTATGCCTGGGGATAGGGGAGAAAGAATACTTCCCACGTATTCCCTGCGTGTCGTACAAGGCGACTAAAAGGGGAGGGAGCGGGGGGCTGGAAATCCTCCCCTCCTTTTTTTTTTTTTAATTTTCCAAAAGAAGGAACAGAGAAGGGGTCAGGTGAGGATATTCCCTCAGAGGCCCAGTCCTCTGTTCTTAACGCTACCTTGCTAACGCGGGAAATGGCGAATAGTTTGAAAGAGAGAAAGAAAGATATATATATATATATATATATATATATATATATATATATATATATATATATATAAATTTTTTTTTTTTTTTTTTTTTTTTGCTTTGTCGCTGTCTCCCGCGTTTGCGAGGTAGCGCAAGGAAACAGACGAAAGAAATGGCCCAACCCACCCCCATACACATGTATATACATACGTCCACACACGCAAATTTACATACCTACACAGCTTTCCATGGTTTACCCCAGACGCTTCACATGCCTTGATTCAATCCACTGACAGCACGTCAACCCCGGTATACCACATCGCTCCAATTCACTCTATTCCTTGCCCTCCTTTCACCCTCCTGCATGTTCAGGCCCCGATCACACAAAATCTTTTTCACTCCATCTTTCCACCTCCAATTTGGTCTCCATCTTCTCCTCGTTCCCTCCACCTCCGACACATATATCCTCTTGGTCAATCTTTCCTCACTCATTCTCTCCATGTGCCCAAACCATTTCAAAACACCCTCTTCTGCTCTCTCAACCACGTTCTTTTTATTTCCACACATCTCTCTTACCCTTACGTTACTTACTCGATCAAACCTCCTCACACCACACATTGTCCTCAAACATCTCCTTTCCAGCACATCCATCCTCCTGCACACAACTCTATCCATAGCCCATGCCTCACAACCATACAACATTGTTGGAACCACTATTCTTTCAAACATACCCATTATTGCTTTCCGAGATAATGTTCTCGACTTCCACACATTCTTCAAGGCTCCCAGAATTTTCGCCCCCTCCCCCACCCTAGGATCCACTTCCGCTTCCATGGTTCCATCCGCTGCCAGATCCACTCCCAGATATCTAAAACACTTCACTTCCTCCAGTTTTTCTCCATTCAAACTCACCTCCCAATTGACTTGATCCTCAACCCTACTGTACCTAATAACCTTGCTCTTATTCACATTTACTCTTAACTTTCTTCTTTCACACACTTTCCCAAACTCAGTCACCAGCTTCTGCAGTTTCTCACATGAATCAGCCACCAGCGCTGTATCATCAGCGAACAACAACTGACTCACTTCCCAAGCTCTCTCATCCCCAACAGACTTCATACTTGCCCCTCTTTCCAAAACTCTTGCATTCGCCTCCCTAACAACCCCATCCATAAACAAATTAAACAACCATGGAGACATCACACACCCCTGCCGCAAACCTACATTCACTGAGAACCAATCACTTTCTTCTCTTCCTACATGTACACATGCCTTCCATCCTCGATAAAAACTTTTCACTGCTTCTAACAACTTTCCTCCCACACCATATATTCTTAATACCTTCCACAGAGCATCTCTATCAACTCTATCATATGCCTTCTCCAGATCCATAAATGCTACATACAAATCCATTTGCTTTTCTAAGTATTTCTCACATACATTCTTCAAAGCAAACACCTGATCCACACATCCTCTACCACTTCTGAAACCACACTCCTCTTCCCCAATCTGATGCTCTGTACATGCCTTCACCCTCTCAATCAATACCCTCCCATATAATTTACCAGGAATACTCAACAAACTTATACCTCTGTAATTTGAGCACTCACTCTTATCCCCTTTGCCTTTGTACAATGGCACTATGCACGCATTCCGCCAATTCTCAGGCACCTCACCATGAGTCATACATACATTAAATATCCTTACCAACCAGTCAACAATACAGTCACCCCCTTTTTTAATAAATTCCACTGCAATACCATCCAAACCTGCTGCCTTGCCGGCTTTCATCTTCCGCAAAGCTTTTACTACCTCTTCTCTGTTTACCAAATCATTTTCCCTAACCCTCTCACTTTGCACACCACCTCGACCAAAACACCCTATATCTGCCACTCTATCATCAAACACACACACATATATATATATATATATATATATATATATATATATATATATATATATATATATATATATATATATCTTTTTTTTTCTTTCTTTCATACTATTCGCCATTTCCCGCATTAGCGAGGTAGCGTTGAGAACAGAGGACTGGGCCCTTGAGGGAATATCCTCACCTGGGCCCCTTCTCTGTTCCCTCTTTTGGAAAATTAAAAAAAAAAAAAAGTGAGAGGGGAGGATTTCCAGCCCCCCGCTCCCTCCCCTTTTAGTCGCCTTCTACGACACGCAGGGAATACGTGGGAAGTATTCTTTCTCCCCTATCCCCAGGGATAATATATATATATATATTTATTATTTATTATACTTTGTCGCTGTCTCCCGCATTTGCGAGGTAGCGCAAGGAAACAGACGAAAGAAATGGCCCAACCCCCCCCATACACATGTATATAAATACGTCCACACACGCAAATATACATACCAACACAGCTTTTCATGGTTTACCCCAGACGCTTCACATGCCCTGCTTCAATCCACTGACAGCACGTCAACCCCGGTATACCACATCGCTCCAATTCACTCTATTCCTTGCCCTCCTTTCACCCTCCTGCATGTTCAGGCCCCGATCACACAAAATCTTTTTCACTCCATCTTTCCACCTCCAATTTGGTCTCCCTCTTCTCCTTGTTCCCTCCACCTCCGACACATATATCCTCTTGGTCAATCTTTCCTCACTCATCCTCTCCATGTGCCCAAACCATTTCAAAACACCCTCTTCTGCTCTCTCAACCACGCTCTTTTTATTTCCACACATCTCTCTTACCCTTATGTTACTCACTCGATCAAACCACCTCACACCACACATTGTCCTCAAACATCTCATTTCCAGCACATCCATCCTCCTGCGCACAACTCTATCCATAGCCCACGCCTCGCAACCATACAACATTGTTGGAACCACTATTCCTTCAAACATACCCATTTTTGCTTTCCGAGATAATGTTCTCGACTTCCACACATTCTTCAAGGCCCCCAGGATTTTCGCCCCCTCCCCCACCCTATGATCCACTTCCGCTTCTATGGTTGCATCCGCTGCCAGATCCACTCCCAGATATCTAAAACACTTCACTTCCTCCAGTTTTTCTCCATTCAAACTCACCTCCCAATTGACTTGACCCTCAACCCTACTGTACCTAATAACCTTACTCTTATTCACATTTACTCTTAACTTTCTTCTTCCACACACTTTTCCAAACTCAGTCACCAGCTTCTGCAGTTTCTCACATGAATCAGCCACCAGCGCTGTATCATCAGCGAACAACAACTGACTCACTTCCCAAGCTCTCTCATCCCCAACAGACTTCATACTTGCCCCTCTTTCCAAAACTCTTGCATTTACCTCCCTAACAACCCCATCCATAAACAAATTAAACAACCATATATATATATATATATATATATATATATATATATATATATATATATATATATATATATATATATATATATATATATATCTTCTTTTCTTTCAAACTATTCGCCATTTCCCACATTAGCGAGGTAGCGTTAAGAACAGAGGACTGGGCCTTTGAGGGAATACCCTCACCTGGCCCAATTCTCTGTTCCTTCTTTTGGAAAAAAAAAAAAAAAAAAAAAAAAAAACGAGAGGGGAGGATTTCCAGCCCCCCGCTCCCTCCCCTTTTAGTCGCCTTCTACGACACGCAGGGAATACGTGGGAAGTATTCTTAATCCCCTATCCCCAGGGATATATATATATATATATATATATATATATATATATATACACACACACACACAGACACATACATATATACACATGTACATAATTCATACTGTTTGCCCTTATTCATTCCCATTGCCACCCCGCCAAACTTGAAATGACAACCCCCTCCCCCTGCATGTGCACAAGTTAGCACTAGGAAAAGACAACAAAGGCCACATTCATTCACATTCAGTCTCTAGCTGTCATTTATACTGCACTGAAACCACAACTCCCTTCCCACATCCAGGCCCCACAAAACTTTCCATGGTTTAACCCAGACGCTTCACATGCCCTGATTCAATCCATTGACAGCATGTCAACTCCGGTATACCACATCGTTCCAATTCACTCTATGCCTTGCATGCCTTTCACCCTCCTGCATGTTCAGGCCCCGATCACTCATAATCTTTTTCACTCCATCATTCCACCTCCAATTTGGTCTCCCACTTCTCCTCATTCCCTCCACCTCTGACACATATATCCTCTTGGTCAATCTTTCCTCTCATTCTCTTCCTGTGACCAAACCATTTCAAAACACCCTCTTCTGCTCTCTCAACCACGCTCTTTTTATTACCACACATCTCTCTTACCCTTTCATTACTTACTCGATCAAACCATCCCACACCACATATTGTCCTTAGACATCTCATTTCCAGCACATCCACCCTCCTCCGCAGAACTCTATCTATAGCCCACACCTCGCAACCATATAACATTGTTGGAACCACTCTCCTTTCAAACATACCCATTTTTGCTTTCCAAGATAACATTCTTGACTTCCACACATTTTTCAACGCTCCCAGAACTTTTTCCCCTCCCCCACCCTATGACTCACTTCCGCTTCCATGGTTCCACCCACTGCCAGATATCAAAAACACTTCACTTCCTCCAGTTTTTCTCCATTCAAACTTACCTCCCAATTGACTTGCCCCTCAACCCTACTGTACCTAATAACCTTGTTCTTATTCACATTTACTCTCAGCTTTCTTCTTTCACTCACTTTACCAAACTCAGTCACCAGCTTCTGCAGTGTCTCACCCAATTAGCCACCAGCACTGTATCATCAGCGAACAACAACTGACTTACTTTCCAAGCTCTCTCATCCACAACAGACTGCATACTTGCCCCTCTCTCCAAAACCCTTGCATTCACCTCCCTAACAACCTCATCCATAAACAAATTAAACAACCATGGAGACATCACGCACCCCTGCCGCAAACCAACATTCACTGAGAACCTATCACTTTCCTCTCTTCCTACTTGTACAAATGCTTTACATCCTCAATAAATACTTTTCACTGCTTCTGACAACTTGCCTCCCACACCATATACTCTTAATACCTTCCACAGAGCATCTCTATCAACTCTATCACATGCATTCTCCAGATCCATAAATGCGACATACAAATCCATTTGCTTTTCTAAGTATTTCTCACATACGTTCTTCAAAGCAAACACCTGATCCACACATCCTCTACCACTTCTGAAACCACACTGCTCTTCCCCAATCTGATGCTCTGTACATGCCCTCACCCTCTCAATCAATACCCTCCCATATAATTTCCCAGGAATACTCAACAAACTTATACCTCTGTTATTTGAGCACTCACTTTTATCCCCTTTCCCTTTGTACAATGGCACTATGCTAGCATTCTGCCAATCCTCAGGCACCTCACCATGATTCATACATACATCAAATAACCTTACCAACCAGTCACCAGTACAGTCACCCCCTTTTTTAATAAATTCCTCTGCAATACCATCCAAACCAGCCGCCTTGCCAGCTTTCATCTTCTGCAAATCTTTTATTACCTCTTCTCTTTTTACGAAATCATTCTCCCTAACCCTCTCACTTTGCACACCACCTTGACCAAAACAATCTATATCTGCCACTCTATCATCCATCTCCTTCTCACATCACCACTTCTTGTTATCACCTCCCCATTAGCCCCCTTCACTGATGTTTCCATTTGTTTCCTCGTCTTATGCACTTATTTACCTCCTTCCAAAACATCTTTTTATTCTCTCTATAATTTAATGATACTTTCCCACCCCAACTCTCGTTTGCCCTCTTTTTCACCTCTTGCACCCTTCTCTTGACCTCCTACCTCTTTCTTTTATACATCTCCCTGTCATTGTGTTAGTTCCTTGCAAAACTTGTCCAAATGTCTCTCTCTTCCCTTTCACTAATAATCTTACTTCTTCATTCCACATCTCACTACCCTTTCTAATCTGCCCACCTTCCACGCTTCTCATGCCACAAGCATCTTTTGTGCAAGCCATCACTGCTTCCCTAAATACCTCCCATTCCTCCCCCACTTCCCTTACGTCCTTTATTCTCACCTTTTTACATTCTGTGCAGTCTCTCCAGGTACTTCCTCACACAAGTCTCCTTCCCAAGCTCACTTAATCTCACCGCTCTCTTCACCCCAACATTCTCTCTTCTTTTCTGAAAACCTTAACAAATCTTCACCTTTGCTTCCACAAGATAATGATCAGACATCCCTCCAGTTGCACCTCTCAGCACATTAACATCCAAAAGTCTCTCTTTCGTGCGCCTATCAATTAACACGTAATCCAATAACGCTCTCTGGCCATCTCTTCTCCTTACATACGTGTACTTATGTATATATCTTTTTAAACCAGGTATTCCCAATCACCAATCCTTTGTTGGTGCACAAATCTACAAGCTCTTCACCATTTCCATTTAGGACACTGAACACCCCATGTACACCAATTATTCCCTCAACTGCCACATTACTCACCTTACATTCAAATCACCCATCAGTATAACCCTGTCTCGTGCATCAAGACTACTAACACGCTCTTTCAGCTGCTCCCAAAACACTTGCCTCTCATGATGTTTCTTGTCCACTCACTAACCCCTGGCTTTACTCCCAAGACATTCCCAAACCACTTTCCCTTTATCGTTGAGCTTCATTTCACTCAGAGCCAAAACATCCAGGTTCCTTTCCCCAAACATACTAATGAAGAAATTTATGTAAAAAGAATGTAGAACTAAAAACAGAATCACAAATTGACATACGTTAATAATTTTTTATGCTGGTAGTAGATCCTACTACAACATAATCACTTTTGAAAATGTAGTTTAAATAGTATTTACTATATGGTGTACAGAATATTTTATAACAATCAGCTTTCTAGAAGAAATACTGTGGAAGTCCAAAAACAACAGTAGAAATTGATTATTTCAAAAATATTTTTGTTTGTAGTTCTTACCTCAACTTAATTCCATTGTGATGCTGGATTTGTTTATTATTTACTATTATGTGTATACAGTATTTTAAAGAAAAACATATATAAAATAAGTGGAAAGAAAACATAAATGAATAAGTGGATTTAAAAGAAAATACCCTTCATTTTGTCATTTTTGGAATATTTCATTTTGGAACAGGCCTGTCTTAAAACACAATAGTGTTATTTTTTTTAAAAGTTAATATCTAAAACCAGTTTATATTATTTCATGTTATATCTAGTTGTCTTAATGTAAGTAATCATCCAGGTTTGAGCACCACAGAAAGTATGCAACACTTCGTAGGTTATTTAGTCATTTTCCAACTGCTACAGGAACACCTTTAATTTTGATCATCAAAACATACTTTCTTCATTCGTTTTGTGACTGCTAAAGACAAAACATACTTTCTTCATTCGTTTGTGAACTGCTAAAAAATAATAGTCTCTCACCCTAATTTCATATGGATGACATCCCATAGGGGGGTGGGGGACAACTTTAAAAACCTGAATCAGTGGTGTAAGTTCTTTGTTAACAGCCTTTAGTAAATAAAACTTTCATCCAATCCATGCATTCATGAAAATATTCCACCATCTATTGAATCATATTTCATAACTTATTGTGTTTTAGCCGTATCAGACTTTATAATTTCCTTAATTGTTTTAAATGCAATTTTCATACAGCATCTGTGTTTCAGGCCACATTCACGGATCACACCCCTCCTGGGTCTAATAAACCTTCTGGAGGACCAGAAGATACTGCTGCTAATCATCAGTAATAAAAGTAGTGGTGGAAATAAATCCAGTGTTAATGCTAGTCTAGTGGAGTTGCCCAAAGATGTTTCCAACACCCCCGTCCCATGAGCACAATCCTGACCTTTGACACTGCCTTGGATGATACAGTACCTCAGGTCATCAGTATTAAGCAGGAGCGTATTGAGACCCTAGGATTGTACACCCAACTGAATTCTCTAGTATTTTTGTTAAAGGGGAACCAGTGCAGACTTTAGCTGTATACCAACCACCTTCAGTGTCAATGTTTGTTGGATCAACAAAATATGCTCCACTTACAAACCTTCCAAGCCAAGAGCATAAAACTGTTGTTACTATTCCAGAAGAGTGGGTGACAAACCTTTTTGCAATTCCCAGTATCTGATAAGGCTCAGGATCTGCTCCTCCCATGGTCCATATGGGGCCTCTACATGGGGCCCACCAGCTGGTGGACATGGTCAAAAGGTTGGAATATCCCTATATCACCCATGCCCACCACTATTGCGGGCCCAGTGTCAGACGGGGGTCCGGGGTCTCGCGCGGGCCTGGTAGTGTTGGTGGTCCAGCATCAGCAGGACCGCCATCAATTATGACTCCCCATCGCCATCATCCAATCAGTCATCTTACCTCAACAAGACACTCCCGGGTCGGTAGAGCCTCCTCACTGGGGCTTAACCAGTACCTGAACTAATTCCCTCATTGTTAATATCGCACTGCAAGACTCTAGTGTCAATTTGTTTAGAGATCACAATTTGACTCGTGCACAATGTGTGTGTTTAATAACATCCAGAAAAATGTGGCAATATCCGTGGCAATGACGGAACTCACTGTACTTGCCACCTACACATCTGAGTTGAAAGAGGAAAGTATTAAGTGTAATTGTGGTTTTCTCCCGTGGTTAATAGAAGGTTAGCGTTTCAGGCAGGTTGTTTTATGAGGATGAAGTGGGTCTAACTGGCCTCCATGAGGCTTTGGTAACTGAACGTAAGAAACAGTCCCTGCATTTACTAATGGATAACAAAGGTTTCAGATAATCCTGACCGTGAAACCAGTATTCTAGATCAGATACCTCATCTATTTTCGTCTCTTGCAGAGCCAGTGCTTAGTAACGTTAAGTACTCCATCTAGTGTTATTATAGAGCAACCACAGTGTACCAAAATACTAGACGAGACATCCTGCTAAACTTAGTGGATTATAAGGGATGGAAATGAGATGCATACATGGCAGTTGAACAGTCAAGGGGAGCTAACCATAGTGATAGTGAAAATGGGCCCCCTGCAGTGAGACATCCATGCATGCATAAATGGTGCTATTACCAATTCGATGGTCCCAGATGTTCTAAAGATATAGTGCGATGCATGAAAGCCCTCCAGCCTCACTTACAAGAGGCTATACAAAAGAAGGGACAAGAGTCAATTGGGAACCAGTGTTCAGTGTCGATGGCCCACTTACTTGGCGACAATTCCATCGTATGGCTGTGAGAGGCACAGAGGATATGCTGAACCCCTTTCCCATTCCAATGCTATTGATGGTCATGATCGAGACTGGTTGTCAGTAGCACCACAGTCTGTCAGACATTGGGAAAAATTACAATTATGAACCATATTCTCAGCAGCGGAATGTTTGCCTATGTTGTGTTGCCCCTGACAACGAGTTTTATCCTTAATACATGTGCGGAACATTATTCAAGGATTATCATCAATAAATGAGGTAAGTAGTGTTCCTTTCTTTGATATCAAGATTGTAATATTAAGTAATATCATTTCAGAGACCTATTTTGTAATATATTTATTGTTTGATGATGGATGAAAACCATCAAATGCAGTAGATTTTTTGGAGAATAAGATGCCGTGCAAGAAGAAAGGGAGAGGTTAAGTGTTTTCTAGCTGAAAGGTGGTGTGCATCAGTGATGTAATGATGTCACCGTAGTCGTTGATTAGTTGATGATGGACTGTAGGGAGGTAAAGGTGAGGGTCTTGGAATGAGGGAATACTTTATAGTACACAAATACCCTGATTTATGCTTAGGATGCATTCCTGGAAAATGGAATGTCAAGGGGAAACAGCACTCTATGGATCATTATATCATTGCTACAGGGGATGCATTATTTTTATTTTTTATATTATACTTATGTCGCTGCTCTCCACGTTTGCGAGGTAGCGCAAGGAAACAACGAAAGAAATGCCCAACCCCCCCCCCATACACCCTGTATATACATAAAGTCCACACACGCAAATATACACACCTACACAGCTTCCATGGTTTACCCCAGACGCTTCACATGCCTTGATTCAATCCACTGACAGCACATCAACCCCGTATACCACAAATCGCTCCAATTCACTTATTCCTGTGCCCTCCTTTCACCCTCCTGCATTGTTCAGAGCCCCGATCACTCATAATCTTTTTCACTCCATCATTCCACCTCCAATTTGGTCTCCCACTTCTCCTCATTCCCTCCACCTCTGACACATATATCCTCCTGGTCAATCTTTCCTCTCATTCTCTTCCTGTGACCAAACCATTTCAAAACACCCTCTTCTGCTCTCTCAACCACGCTCTTTTTATTACCACACATCTCTCTTACCCTTTCATTACTTACTCGATCAAACCATCCCACACCACATATTGTCCTTAGACATCTCATTTCCAGCACATCCACCCTCCTCCGCAGAACTCTATCTATAGCCCACACCTCGCAACCATATAACATTGTTGGAACCACTCTCCTTTCAAACATACCCATTTTTTGCTTTCCAAGATAACGTTCTTGACTTCCACACATTTTTCAACGCTCCCAGAAATTTTTCCCCTTCCCCACCCTATGACTCACTTCCGCTTCCATGGTTCCACCCACTGCCAGATATCAAAAACACTTCACTTCCTCCAGTTTTTCTCCATTCAAACTTACCTCCCAATTGACTTGCCCCTCAACCCTACTGTACCTAATAACCTTGCTCTTATTCACATTTACTCTCAGCTTTCTTCTTTCACTCACTTTACCAAACTCAGTCACCAGCTTCTGCAGTGTCTCACCCAATTAGCCACCAGCATTGTATCATCAGCGAACAACAACTGACTTACTTTCCAAGCTCTCTCATCCACAACAGACTTCATACTTGCCCCTCTCTCCAAAACTCTTGCATTCACCTCCCTAACAACCTCATCCATAAACAAATTAAACAACCATGGAGACATCACGCACCCCTGCCGCAAACCAACATTCACTGAGAACCTATCACTTTCCTCTCTTCCTACTTGTACAAATGCTTTACATCCTCAATAAATACTTTTCACTGCTTCTGACAACTTGCCTCCCACACCATATACTCTTAATACCTTCCACAGAGCATCTCTATCAACTCTATCACATGCATTCTCCAGATCCATAAATGCGACATACAAATCCATTTGTTTTTCTAAGTATTTCTCACATATGTTCTTCAAAGCAAACACCTGATCCACACATCCTCTACCACTTCTGAAACCACACTGCTCTTCCCCAATCTGATGCTCTGTACATGCCCTCACCCTCTCAATCAATACCCTCCCATATAATTTCCCAGGAATACTCAACAAACTTATACCTCTTTAATTTGAGCACTCACTTTTATCCCCTTTCCCTTTGTACAATGGCACTATGCTAGCATTCTGCCAATCCTCAGGCACCTCACCATGATTCATACATACATCAAATAACCTTACCAACCAGTCACCAGTACAGTCACCCCCTTTTTTAATAAATTCCTCTGCAAAACCATCCAAACCAGCCGCCTTGCCAGCTTTCATCTTCTGCTAATCTTTTATTACCTCTTCTCTGTTTACGAAATCATTCTCCCTAACCCTCTCACTTTGCACACCACCTTGACCAAAACAATCTATATCTGCCACTCTATCATCCATCTCCTTCTCACATCACCACTTCTTGTTATCACCTCCCCATTAGCCCCCTTCACTGATGTTTCCATTTGTTCCCTTGTCTTATGCACTTTATTTACCTCCTTACAAAACATCTTTTTATTCTCTCTATAATTTAATGATACTTTCCCACCCCAACTCTCGTTTGCCCTCTTTTTCACCTCTTGCACCCTTCTCTTGACCTCCTACCTCTTTCTTTTATACATCTCCCTGTCATTGTATTAGTTCCTTGCAAAACTTGTCCAAATGTCTCTCTCTTCCCTTTCACTAATAATCTTACTTCTTCATTCCACATCTCACTACCCTTTCTAATCTGCCCACCTTCCACGCTTCTCATGCCACAAGCATCTTTTGTGCAAGCCATCACTGCTTCCCTAAATACCTCCCATTCCTCCCCCACTTCCCTTACATCCTTTATTCTCACCTTTTTACATTCTGTGCAGTCTCTCCAGGTACTTCCCAAGCTCACTTAATCTCACCGCTCTCTTCACCCCAACATTCTCTCTTCTTTTCTGAAAACCTTAACAAATCTTCACCTTTGCTTCCACAAGATAATGATCAGACATCCCTCCAGTTGCACCTCTCAGCACATTAACATCCAAAAGTCTCTCTTTCGTGCGCCTATCAATTAACACGTAATCCAATAACGCTCTCTGGCCATCTCTTCTACTTACATACGTGTACTTATGTATATATCTTTTTAAACCAGGTATTCCCAATCACCAGTCCTTTTTCAGCACATAAATCTACAAGCTCTTCACCATTTCCATTTAGGACACTGAACACCCCATGTACACCAATTATTCCCTCAACTGCCACATTACTCACCTTACATTCAAATCACCCATCAGTATAACCCTGTCTCGTGCACCAAGACTACTAACACGCTCTTTCAGCTGCTCCCAAAACACTTGCCTCTCATGATGTTTCTTGTCCACTCACTAACCCCTGGCTTTACTCCCAAGACATTCCCAAACCACTCTTCCCCTTTATCGTTGAGCTTCATTTCACTCAGAGCCAAAACATCCAGGTTCCTTTCCTCAAACATACTAATGAAGAAATTTATGTAAAAAGAATGTAGAACTAAAAACAGAATCACAAATTGACATACGTTAATAATTTTCATGCTGGTAGTAGATCCTACTACAACATAATCACTTTTTGATAATGTAGTTTAAATAGAATTTACTATATGGTGTACAGAATATTTTATAACAATCAGCTTTCTAGAAGAAATACTGTGGAAGTCCAAAAACAACAGTAGAAATTGATTATTTCATAAATATTTTTGTTTGTAGTTCTTACCTCAACTTAATTCCATTGTGATGCTGGATTTGTTATATTATTTACTATTATGTGTATACAGTATTTTAAAGAAAACATATATGAATAAGTGGAAAGAAAACATAAATGAATAAGTGGATTTAAAAGAAAATACCCTTCATTTTGTCATTTTTGGAATATTTCATTTTGGAACAGGCCTGTCTTAGACACAATAGTGTTATTTTATTTCAAGTTATATCTAAACAGTTTTGATTTTATTTCATGTTATATCTAGTTGTCTTAATGTAAGTAATCATCCAGGTTTGAGCACCACAGTAGTATGCCAACACTTCGTAGGTTATTTAGTCATTTTCCAACTGCTACAGGAACACCTTTAATTTTGATCATCAAAACATACTTTCTTCATTCGTTTGTGACTGCTAAAGACAAAACATACTTTCTTCATTCGTTTGTGACTGCTAAAGATAATATGTCTTCTCACCCTAATTTCATATGGATGACATACAATAGGGGGGTGGGGGACAACTTTAAACCTGAATCAGTGGTGTAAGTTCTTTGTTAACAGCCTTTAGTATAAAACTTTCATCCCAATCCATGCATTCATGAAATATTCCACCATCTTATTGAATCATATTTCATAACTTATTGTGTTTTAGCCGTATCAGACTTTATAATTTCCATAATTGTTTAAATGCAATTTTCATACAGCATCTGTGTTTCAGGCCACATTCACGGATCACACCCCTCCTGGGTCTAATAAACCTTCTGGAGGACCAGAAGATACTGCTGCTATCATCAGTAACAAAAGTAGTGGTGGAAATAAATCCAGTGTTAATGCTAGTCTAGTGGAGTTGACCAAGATGTTTCCAACACCCCCGTCCCATGAGCACAATCCTGACCATGACACTGCCTTGGATGATACAGTACCTCAGGTCATCAGTATTAAGCAGGAGCGTATTGAGGAGCCTAGGATTGTACACCCAACTGAATTCTCTAGTATTTTTGTTAAAGAGGAACCAGTGCAGACTTTAGCTGTATACCAACCACCTTCAGTGTCAATGTTTGTTGGATCAACAAAATATGCTCCACTTACAAACCTTCCAAGCCAAGAGCATAAAACTGTTGTTACTATTCCAGAAGAGTGGGTGTACAAACCTTCTTGGCAATTCCCAGTATCTGATAAGGCTCATGGATCTGCTCCTCCCATGGTCCATATGGGGCCTCTACATGGGGGCCCACCAGCTGGTGGACATGGTCAAAAGGTTGGAATATCCCCTATATCACCCATGCCCACCACTATTGCGGGCCCAGTGTCAGACGGTGGTCCTGGGTCTCAGCGCGGGCCTGGTAGTGTTGGTGGTCCAGCATCAGCAGGACCGCCAATCAATTATGAGCTACCATCGCCAGCATCCAATCAGTCATCTTACCTCAACAAGACACTGCCGTCGGTAGAGCCTCCTTCACTGGGGCTTAACCAAGTACCTGAAGCTAATTCCCTCATTGTTAATATCGCACTGCAAGACTCTAGTGTCAATTTGTTTAGAGATCACAATTTTGACTCGTGCACAATGTGTGTGTGTAATAACATCCAGAAAAATGTGGGCAATATCCGTGGCAATGACGGAACTCTGTACTTGCCACCTACACATCTGAGTTTGAAAGAGGAAAGTATTAAGTGTAATTGTGGTTTCTCAGCAGTGGTTAATAGAAGGTTAGCGTTTCAGGCAGGGTTGTTTTATGAGGATGAAGTGGATCTAACTGGCCTCCATGAGGCTTTGGTAACTGAACGTAAGAAACAGTCCCTGCATTTACTAATGGATAACAAAGGTGCAGATAATCCTGACCGTGAAACCAGTATTCTAGATCAGATACCTCAGTCTATGTTTCGTCTCTTGCAGAGCCAGTGCTTAGTAACGTTAAGTACTCCATCTAGTGTTATATATAGAGCAACCACAGTGTACCAAAATACTAGACGAGACATCCTGCTAAACTTAGTGGATTATAAGGATGGAAATGAGATAGCATACATGGCAGTTGAACAGTCAAGGGGAGCTAACCATAGTGATAGTGAAAATGGGCCCCCTGCAGTGAGACATCCATGCATGCATAAATGGTGCTATTACCAATTCGATGGTCCCAGATGTTCTAAAGATATAGTGCGATGCATGAAAGCCCTCCAGCCTCACTTACAAGAGGCTATACAAAAGAAGGGACGAAGAGTCAATTGGGAACCAGTGTTCAGTGTCGATGGCCCACTTACTTGGCGACAATTCCATCGTATGGCTGTGAGAGGCACAGAGGATATGGCTGAACCCTTACCCATTCCAATGCTATTGACTGGTCATGATCGAGACTGGTTGTCAGTAGCACCACAGTCTGTCAGACATTGGGAAAAATTACTATTAGAACCATATTCTCAGCAGCGGAATGTTGCCTATGTTGTGGTTGCCCCTGACAACGAGTTTATCCTTAATCATGTGCGGACATTTTTCAAGGAATTATCATCAATATATGAGGTAAGTAGTGTTCCTTTCTTTGATTATTCAAGATTGTAAGTATTAAGTAATATCATTTCAGAGACCTTATTTTTGTAATATATTTATTGTTTGATGATGGATGAAAACCATCAAATGCAGTAGAGTTTTTTTGGGGAATAAGATGCGCGTGCAAGAAGAAAGGGAGGAGGTTAAGTGTTTCTAGCTGAAGGTGGGTGTGCATCAGGAGTGTATGATGTCACCGTAGTCGTTTGATTAGTTGAAGGATGGACTGGTGAGGGAGGTAAAGGTGAGGGTCTTGGAATGAGGGAATACTTTATAGTACACAAATACCCTGATTTATGCTTAGGATTCATTCCTGGAAAATGGAATGTCAAGGGGAACAGCTCTCTATGGATTCATTATATCATTGCATACATGGAGATGCATTTATTTTTATTTTTTTATTATACTTTGTCGCTGTCTCCCACGTTTGCGAGGTAGCGCAAGGAAACAGACGAAAGAAATGGCCCAACCCCCCCCCCCATACACATGTATATACATACGTCCACACACGCAAATATACACACCTACACAGCTTTCCATGGTTTACCCCAGACGCTTCACATGCCTTGATTCAATCCACTGACAGCACATCAACCCCGGTATACCACAACGCTCCAATTCACTCTATTCCTTGCCCTCCTTTCACCCTCCTGCATGTTCAGGCCCCGATCACACAAAATCTTTTTCACTCCATCTTTCCACCTCCAATTTGGTCTCCCTCTTCTCCTTGTTCCCTCCACCTCCGACACATATATCCTCTTGGTCAATCTTTCCTCACTCATTCTCTCCATGTGCCCAAACCACTTCAAAACACCCTCTTCTGCTCTCTCAACCACGCTCTTTTTATTTCCACACATCTCTCTTACCCTTACGTTACTCACTCGATCAAACCACCTCACACCACACATTGTCCTCAAACATCTCGTTTCCAGCACATCCATCCTCCTGCGCACAACTCTATCCATAGCCCACGCCTCGCAACCATACAACATTGTTGGAACCACTATTCCTTCAAACATACCCATTTTTGCTTTCCGAGATAATGTTCTCGACTTCCACACATTCTTCAAGGCCCCCAGAATTTTCGCCCCCTCCCCTACCCTATGATCCACTTCCGCTTCCATGGTTCCATCCTCTGCCAGATCCACTCCCAGATATCTAAAACACTTCACTTCCTCCAGTTTTTCTCCATTCAAACTCACCTCCCAATTGACTTGACCCTCAACCCTACTGTACCTAATAACCTTGCTCTTATTCACATTTACTCTTAACTTTCTTCTTCCACACACTTTACCAAACTCAGTCACCAGCTTCTGCAGTTTCTCACATGAATCAGCCACCAGCGCTGTATCATCAGCGAACAACAACTGACTCACTTCCCAAGCTCTCTCATCCCCAACAGACTTCATACTTGCCCCTCTTTCCTAATGTTATTTTTTTTACCTATGAGATACATGCAGTATGGTATATGGATGTATGGTATATGGATTAATGAATGCAGATTATTATAGTAATACATCTTTACTGATTAATGAATAACAAATAAATCATGCACAATTTTGTATCATGAACAACAGTTGTTTAATGAATAGTGACGATTGTAGTAGATTGAGTAAGATGTGGTGGGTGAGAGGTGGGAGGCAATGGTTATTACATGGCTCTGCTGTGACTAAAGCTAATTAATCTCTGCATCACTGAAATTATGATTTAGATGGTGATGAAAAGGGAAGTGGTGATGGTGGAGTTAGTGATGATGGCGAAGGAGACTGTTGTAAGTGATGAGGTGATGCATCTCTTGGTTTCTTTGGTAACACTGTCCACAGCCCTGCCAGATGCTGTTGAACTACCCACAAAATTGTGTTAAAGTTTAGATGAGCAGTAATGTATCCCTTCAATGATATGTTACATAACATTTTAAGATATGGAGTGAGAAATCAGAAAGATGGGTATGATTAGATAGGTTAGGTGGAAGGGTGGATTAACACACACCAGATATGTTGCCAAGTGCTCATGAACAGCTGATGTTCAACCCACCACTGTACCCGCTATTTAGCCAAGCTTTGCTTAGCCTACTTTCCACTTTTTTCTAACAAACTTTGAATGAGCCACCTTCATTGTTGTTAACTTTTTGTTCATTATGGCAGAACCTTTTACCTTGTCTGCATTTTTGAAAATGGTTTTAAGTGCTGATGTAACCAATTTGCAAGCATCACCCAAATTGACTTGACTCTCACCAGCTTCCAGCTGCCTCAGCGTTGGCTTGTAATTTTACATCCAAGAAGAGGCTTTCCCAAGGCATCATCATGACAGAGTCAATCAAATCTATGGCCCCAAGTCCCTGGCATCATGGGGTTCTAAAAATCTCCAGGTTTCTGCCTGACTCTGCTGCCAATGAGAGGGAGGGCTCTGGCAGTAGTCGTACCAGCCCCTCTCACAACCTTTCCCATCTATATTAGACCTTCCTCTTTTTCTTTTCACAATACCAACATTTATGGTGTCTCTAGTACCTTTCTTCGGTTGAACACCATCTGTCAAGTACCTCCTAATATCTTGCTTCTCTCTGAGACACAGTTGTCAGATGATGTTCTTACTAGTCCCTTTTTAATTTCTAACCATAACCTCCACTCACAATTCTAGTTCATAGGTGTTTGTGCTTATTCCAACATCAGCACACCTGTTGCATGCCTCAAGGACCTTGAGTTCCCAAACTTTGATCTTATGTGGCTCAAAGTATGTCTCCCTACTGCTACACTTTTCCTGTTTCACCAATTGCTCTCCTAATTCTACATATTTTATATTCATCTTTGACTGTTCAAACTCCTCCCATGAGACTGTAACATCCTCTCACCCACAAGCTGAGATCCTCTATCTCGGGGATTACAACGCTCTCCGTAGGAAATGTTTAAATTCCTCCTGTACGGATGGTGGAGGAATTTAGTGCAAATTATTTCCCAGCCTACCCATATTCCTGACTAACTGTGACCACTCTTGTGATATTCTGGATTTATTTTTCTTATCTGGTCCATCCCACTGTAAGCAAACAATATCACCCCCAATTGGTTCATCTGTTCACACCGTCATAAATGTATCTATTCTAATGGGACATCCCCCTCCAGCAGCCACCTTTTAAGCGTAAATACAGGCACCTGAAGAAAGCTGACTGGAATAACTTCCGTAACTTCTGGCTTTCCTTAGGTGAAGTACTGTTTCGTATGGAGTAATGCTTCTGTCTCTGTCAAATACATAGCAGAGGGTTTTTTTGCAGGAATGGAAGCATTTATCCCTTCTTCCTCTAAGACAACCTCTTCATCTTGTCCATGGTTCAATCCTTCCTTTTCTGAGGCCATTCAGACAAGGGATGAGGAAAAACTCTCTTTCCTCTGGCTCCTATTCAGCTTTTGTCACTGCCCGTAATTGCTGCAAGCACGTTATCCATGAGGTGAGTTCAATAGCCTCTTCTCGCTGCCACTAATAGGTATTTCTGGTTTTTGGGTAAGGGTATCTCTAACAACTTCTGTCGCTCTACTTTTCATTTTTCCGCTCTGACAGTACTTACTCTCTCCCATAGACATTCCTTCACCCTTGGATGCTCCTCTTATTATTCCTATGCCCCTTCCCATAATCGCTTCGGACATTCAAAAAGCACTTCTTTCTCTGGCCACAAGCAAAGCTTATGGTCCTGATGGCATCCACCCCTGCTTACTGAAAGAGTGTGCCTCAGAACTTTAAAAACCAAAACTTTTCCTTCTTGGAAGCATGCAATGATATATATCCCATCCCTAAGAGGGGTGACCGTTGTGAACCATCTATCATCCTATTGCTTTGACATCTACCATTTCCAAAGTCTTTGAATCCCCCTCAGCTCCCATAACCTTAAAGACCTCGAAAATCACAGTCTACTCTCATTACCAGTATGACTTCCGAAATGGGTGATCCACTGATGATATTCTCTCTTATGTTACTAATATTTGGTCATCATCCCTGAAAGAGTTCAGGGAGTCATGTGCACTTGCCTTTGACATATCTAAGGCTTTGAAAGGGTGTGGCATTGGAGTCTCATTTCTAAGCTTTCTTCTTTTGGTTTCCCTCCCTCACTTCACCAAAACTTTTCCTTCTTGGAAGCATGCATTGATATATCCCATCCCTAAGAGGGGTGACCGTTGTGAACCATCTATCATCCTATTGCTTTGACATCTACCATTTCCAAAGTCTTTGAATCCCCCTCAGCTCCCATAACCTTAAAGACGTCGAAAATCACAGTCTACTCTCATTACCAGTATGATTTCCGAAATGGGTGATCCACTGATGATATTCTCTCTTATGTTACTAATATTTGGTCATCTTCCCTGAAAGAGTTCAGGGGGTCATGTGCACTTGCCTTTGACATATCTAAGGCTTTGAAAGGATGTGGCATTGGAGTCTCATTTCTAAGCTTCCTTCTTTTGGTTTCCCTCCCTCGTTTTGCTCGTTCATATCTTGCTTCCTCTCCGACTGCTATCTCTGTGGTTGTTGATGGATCAGCTTTCCCCCTGTTCTCCATCAACAGTGGTGTCCCTCAAGGTTCTGTTCTGTCCCCAACACTTTTTCTTGTTTTTTGACACTGCATAAAGGCAAAGGAAATAAAGGTGAGTGTTCAAACTGTAGAGGTATAAGTTTGTCTACCATACCTTGTATCTTGTATTGGAGGGCATTGATTGATAGGGTGATGGCATGCACAGAGTATGAGATTGGGGAGGAGCAGTGTGATTTCAGAAGTGATAGAGGATGTCAGGTGTTTGATTTAAAGAATGTGTGAGAAATACTTAGAAAACACTTGGATTTGTATGTGGCATTTATGGATCTAGTTGATAGAGATACTTTGGGGAAGGACTTGAGAATATATGGTGGGGGAAGTAAGCTGCTAAAAGCCGTGAGAAATGTATACCAAGAGTGTAAGGCCTGTTTGCGAGTTGTAAGAGAGGAGAATGCATGGTTCCCGGTGAAGGTTGGTCTGCTGCAGGGGTGTGTGATGTCACCATGGTTATTTATTTGTTTATGGATGGGGTGGTGAGGGAGGTTAATGCAAGAATCTTAGAGAAAGGGGTGAGTATGCAGTCTGTGAGGAATGAAAGGGCCAGGAAAGTGAGTCAATTGTTGTGCACTGATGAGACAACTTTGGTTGCTGATTCAATGAGAAACTTCAGAAGTGGGTAACTAAGTTTGGAAGAGTGTATGAAAGGAGAAAGTTGAGAGTAAATGTGAATAAGAGCATGGTTATTAGGTTTAGCAGGGTTGAGGGACAAGTTTGTTGGGATGTAACTTTGAATGGAGAAAAATTGGAAGAAGTGAAGCGTTTTAGATATCTAGCAGTGGACTTGTCAACGAATGGAACCTCGTAAGCTGAATTAAGTTGTAGATTGGTGGAGGTGGTAAAGGTTCTGGGATCATTGAAGAATGTGTGGAAAGAGAGGACATTATGTGGGATGGCAGATGGCAAAAATAGGTATGTTTGAAGAAATAGTAGTCCCAATGATATTATATGGTTGTGAGGCATGGGCTATAGATAGGGTTGTGGAGAGGAGGGGGTTGGAAATGAAATATATGAGGACAATATGTGGTGTAAGGTGGTTTGATCGAATAAGTAATGAGAGGAAAGAGGTTTTTTCTTCGCTGTCTCCTGTGTTAGCAAGGTAGTGCAAGGAAACAGACAAAAGAATGGCCCAACACACCCACGTACACATGTATATAGATACATGTCTACACCCGCATATATACATACCTATACATTTCAGCGTATACATATATATACATACACAGACATATACATATGTACATAATTCATTCTTGCTGCCTTTATTCATTCCCGTTGCCACCCTGCCACACGAGATGACAAACCCCTCCCCCCACATGTGTGCGAGGTAGCGCTAGGAAAAGACAACAAAGGCCACATTCTTTCATAGTCTCTAGCTGTCATGTATAATGCACCAAAAGCACAGCTCCCTTTCCACATCTAGCCCCCATAAAACTTTCCATGGTTTACCCCAAACGCTTCACGTGCCCTGGTTCAATCCATTGACAGCACGTCGACCCCGGTATACCGCATCGTTCCAATTCACTCTATTCCTTGCACGCCTTTCACCCTCCTGCATGTTCAGGCCCCGATCGCTCAAAATCTTTTTCACTCTATCTTCCCACCTCCTCCTTGGTCTCCCACTTCTTCCCTCCACCTGCGACATATATATCCTCTTTGTCAGTCTTTTGTCAGTCTTTCCTCACTCATTCTGTCCATGTGACCAAACCATTTCAAAACATCCTCTTCTGCTCTCTCAACCATACCTTTTTTATTACCACACATCTCTCTTACCCTTTCTATACTTACTCGATCAAACCACCTCTCACCACATATTGTCCCCAAACAGATCATTTCCAACATATCCACCCTCCTCCACACAACTCTATCTATAGCCCACTCCTCACAACCATGTAACATCATTGGAACCACTATTCCTTCAAACATACCCATTTTTGCTTTGCAAGATAATGTTCTCATCTTCCACACATTTTTCAATGCTCCCAGAACTTTTGCCCCCTCCCCCACCTTGTGACTCACTTCTGCTTCCATGGTTCCATCCTCTGCCAAATCCACTTCCAGATATCTAAAACACATCACTTCCTCCAGTTTTTTTCCATTCAAACTTACCTCCCAATTGACTTGTCCCTCAACCCTACAACCCTACTGTACCAAATAACCATGCTCTTATTCACATTTACTCTCAGCTTTCTTCTTTCACACACTTTACCAAATTCAGTCACCAGCTTCTGCAATTTCTCACCCAAATCAGCCACAAGCACTGTAGCATCAGCGATCAACAACTGACTCACTTCCCAAGCTCTCTCATCCACAACAGACTGCATACTTGCCCCTCTCTCCAAAACTCTTGCATTCACCTCCTTAACAACCCTACCCATAAACAAATTAAGCAACCATGGAGACATCACGCACCCCTGCCGCAAACCGACATTCACTGAGAACCAAACACTTTCGTCTTTGCCTACTCGTACACGTGCCTTACATCCTCGATAAAAACTTTTCGCTGCTTCTTACAACTTGCCTCCCACATCATATATTCTTAATACCTTCCACAGAGCATCTCTATCAACTCTATCATATGCCTTCTCCAGATCCATAAATGCTACATACAAATCCATTTGCTTTTCTAAGTATTTCTCACATACATTCTTCAAAGCAAACACCTGATCCACACATCCTTTACCACTTCTGAAACCACACTGCTCTTCTCCAATCTGATGCTGTGTACATGCTCTCACCCTCTCAATCAATACCCTCCCATATAATTTCACAGGAATACTCAACAAACTTATACCTCACCTTATACTTCACCTTCGCCTCCTCAAGATAATGATCAGACATCCCTCCATTTGCCCCTCTCAGCACATAAACATCCAAAAGTCTCTCTTTCACACACCTATCAATTAACATGTAATCCAATAATGCTTTCTGACCATCTCTCCTACTTACATATGTATATGTACGTATATCTCTCTATTTAAACCAGATATTCCCAATCGCCAGTCCTTTTTCAGCACAAATCCACAAGCTCTTTACCATTTCCATTTACAGCACTGAACACCCCATGTACACCAATTATACCCTCAACTGCCACATTACTCACCTTTACATTCAAATCACCCATCACCATAACCTAGTGTAGTGCATCAAAGCTGGTAACACACTCAGCTGCTCCCAAAACACTTGCCTCTCCTGATCTTTCTTCTTATGACGAGGTGCATAGGCACCAATAACCACCCATCTCTCTCCATCCACTTTCAGTTTTACCCATATCAATCTACAGTTTACTTTCTTACTTTCTTACACTCTATCACATATGCCCACAACTCCTGCTTCAGGAGTAGTGCTACTCCTTCCTTTGCTCTTTTTGTCTCACCAACCCCCCTTTTTTTTTTTTTTTTTTTTTTACTCCCAAACCACTTTTCCTCTTTACCCTTGAGCTTCATTTTACTCAAAGCCAAAACATCCAGGTTTCTTTCCTCAAACATACTACCTATGTCTCCTTTTTTCTCATCTTGGTCACATCCACACACATTTAGACACCCCAATCTGAGCCTTCGAGGAAGATGAGGAGTCCCCGCATGACTCCTTCTGTTTCCCCTTTTAGAGAGTTGAAATACGAGGAGGGGACGGTTTTTAGCCCCCTGTTCCCGTTTTCTTTAGTCGCCTTCTACGACACGCGGGGAATGCATGCGAAGTATTCTTTCTCCCCTATCCCCAGGAATATTTAATTTATTTTACTTTGTTGCTGTCTCCCGCATTAGCGAGGTAGCGCAAGGAAACAGACGAAAGAATGGCCCAACCCACCCACATACACATGTATATACATACACGTCCACACGCAAATATAACATACCTATACTTCTCAACGTATACATATATATACACACACAGACATATACATATATCCACATGTACATAATTAATTCTGTCTGCCTTTATTCATTCCCATCGCCACCCCGCCACACATGAAATAACAACCTCCTCCCCCCGCATGTGCACAATGTAGCATTAGGAAAAGACAACAAAGGCCACATTTGTTCACACTCAGTCTCAAGCTGTCATGTATATGCACTGAAACCCCAGGATATATATATATATATATATATATATATATATATATATATATATATATATATATATATATATATATATATAGTGATGGGTGATTTGAATGCAAAGGTGATTAATGTGGCAGTTGAGGGAATAATTGGTATACATGGGGTGTTCAGTGTTGTAAATGGAAATGGTGAAGAGCTTGTAGATTTATGTGCTGAAAAAGGACTGATGATTGGGAATACCTGGTTTAAAAAGCGAGATATACATAAGTACACTTATGTAAGTAGGAGAGATGGCCAGAGAGCATTATTGGATTACGTGTTAATTGACAGGCGTGCGAAAGAGAGACTTTTGGATGTTAATGTGCTGAGAGGTGCAACTGGAGGGATGTCTGATCATTATCTTGTGGAGGCTAAGGTGAAGATTTGTATGGGTTTTCAGAAAAGGAGAGTGAATGTTGGGGTGAAGAGGGTGGTGAGAGTAAGTGAGCTTGGGAAGGAGACCTGTGTGAGGAAGTACCAGGAGAGACTGAGTACAGAATGGAAAAAGGTGAGAGCAATGGAAGTAAGGGGAGTGGGGGAGGAATGGGATGTATTTAGGGAATCAGTGATGGATTGCGCAAAAGATGCTTGTGGCATGAGAAGAGTGGGAGGTGGGTTGATTAGAAAGGGTAGTGAGTGGTGGGATGAAGAAGTAAGAGTATTAGTGAAAGAGAAGAGAGAGGCATTTGGACGATTTTTGCAGGGAAAAAATGCAATTGAGTGGGAGATGTATAAAAGAAAGAGACAGGAGGTCAAGAGAAAGGTGCAAGAGGTGAAAAAAAGGGCAAATGAGAGTTGGGGAGAGAGAGTATCATTAAATTTTAGGGAGAATAAAAAGATGTTCTGGAAGGAGGTAAATAAAGTGCGTAAGACAAGGGAGCAAATGGGAACTTCAGTGAAGGGTGCAAATGGGGAGGTGAAAACAAGTAGTGGTGATGTGAGAAGGAGATGGAGTGAGTATTTTGAAGGTTTGTCGAATGGCAGATATAGGGTGTTTTGGTCGAGGTGGTGTGCAAAGTGAGAGGGTTAGGGAAAATGATTTGGTAAACAGAGAAGAGGTAGTGAAAGCTTTGTGGAAGATGAAAGCCGGCAAGGCAGCAGGTTTGGATGGTATTGCAGTGGAATTTATTAAAAAAGGTGGTGACTGTATTGTTGACTGGTTGGTAAGGTTATTTAATGTATGTATGACTCATGGTGAGGTGCCTGAGGATTGGCGAAATGCGTGCATAGTGCCATTGTACAAAGGCAAAGGGGATAAGAGTGAGTGCTCAAATTACAGAGGTATAAGTTTGTTGAGTATTCCTGGTAAATTATATGGGAGGGTATTGATTGAGAGGGTGAAGGCATGTACAGAGCATCAGATTGGGGAAGAGCAGTGTGGTTTCAGAAGTGGTAGAGGATGTGTGGATCAGGTGTTTGCTTTGAAGAATGTATGTGAGAAATACTTAGAAAAGCAAATGGATTTGTATGTAGCATTTATGGATCTGGAGAAGGCATATGATAGAGTTGATAGAGATGCTCTGTGGAAGGTATTAAGAATATATGGTGTGGGAGGAAAGTTGTTAGAAGCAGTGAAAAGTTTTTATCAAGGATGTAAGGCATGTGTACGTGTAGGAAGATAGGAAAGTGATTGGTTCTCAGTGAATGTAGGTTTGCGGCAGGGGTGTGTGATGTCTCCATGGTTGTTTAATTTGTTTATGGATGGGGTTGTTAGGGAGGTAAATGCAAGAGTTTTGGAAAGAGGGGCAAGTATGAAGTCTGTTGGGGATGAGAGAGCTTGGGAAGTGAGTCAGTTGTTGTTCGCTGATGATACAGCGCTGGTGGCTGATTCATGTGAGAAACTGCAGAAGCTGGTGACTGAGTTTGGTAAAGTGTGTGGAAGAAGAAAGTTAAGAGTAAATGTGAATAAGAGCGAGGTTATTAGGTACAGTAGGGTTGAGGGTCAAGTCAATTGGGAGGTGAGTTTGAATGGAGAAAAACTGGAGGAAGTGAAGTGTTTTAGATATCTGGGAGTGGATCTGGCAGCGGATGGAACCATGGAAGCGGAAGTGGAGCATAGGGTGGGGGAGGGGGCGAAAAATTCTGGGGAGCCTTGAAGAATGTGTGGAAGTCGAGAACATTACCTCGGAAAGCAAAAATGGGTATGTTTGAAGGAATAGTGGTTCCAACAATGTTGTATGGTTGTGAGGCGTGGGCTATGGATAGAGTTGTGCGCAGGAGGATGGATGTGCTGAAATGAGATGTTTGAGGACAATGTGTGGTGTGAGGTGGTTTGATCGAGTGAGTAACGTAAGGGTAAGAGAGATGTGTGGAAATAAAAAGAGCGTGGTTGAGAGAGCAGAAGAGGGTGTTTTGAAGTGGTTTGGGCACATGGAGAGAATGAGTGAGGAAAGATTGACCAAGAGGATATATGTGTCGGAGGTGGAGGGAACGAGGAGAAGAGGGAGACCAAATTGGAGGTGGAAAGATGGAGTGAAAAAGATTTTGTGTGATCAGGGCCTGAACATGCAGGAGGGTGAAAGGAGGCCAAGGAATAGAGTGAATTGGAGCGATGTGGTATACCGGGGTTGACGTGCTGTCAGTGGATTGAATCAAGGCATGTGAAGCGTTTGGGGTAAACCATGGAAAGCTGTGTAGGTATGTATATTTGCGTGTGTGGACGTATGTATATGCATGTGTATGGGGGGGGGTTGGGCCATTTCTTTCGTCTGTTTCCTTGCGCTACCTCGCAAACGCGGGAGACAGCAACAAAGCAAAAAAAAAAATATATATATATATATATATATATATATATATATATATATATATATATATATGATTCATGTGAGAAACTGCAGAAGCTGATGACTGAGTTTGGTAAAGTGTGTGAAAGAAGAAAGTTAAGAGTAAATGTGAATAAGAGCAAGGTTATTAGGTACAGTAGGGTTGAGGGTCAAGTCAATTGGGAGGTAACTTTGAATGGAGAAAAACTGGAGGAAGTAAAGTGTTTTAGATATCTGGGAGTGGATCTGGCAGCAGATGGAACCATGGAAGCGGAAGTGAATCATAGGGTGGGGGAGGGGGCGAAAATCCTGGGAGCCTTGAAGAATGTGTGGAAGTCGAGAACATTATCTCGGAAAGCAAAAATGGGTATGTTTGAAGTAATAGTGGTTCCAACAATGTTGTATGGTTGCGAGGCATGGGCTATGGATAGAGTTGTGCACAGGAGGATGGATGTGCTGGAAATGAGATGTTTGAGGACAATGTGAGGTGGTTTGATCGAGTAAGTAATGTAAGGGTAAGAGAGATGTGTGGAAATAAAAAGAGCGTGGTTGAGAGAGCAGAAGAGGGTGTTTTGAAATGGTTTGGGCACATGGAGAGAATGAGTGAGGAAAGATTGACCAAGAGGATATATGTGTCGGAGGTGGAGGGAACGAGGAGAAGTGGGAGACCAAATTGGAGGTGGAAAGATGGAGTGAAAAAGATTTTGTGTGATCGGGGCCTGAACATGCAGGAGGGTGAAAGGAGGGCAAGGAATAGAGTGAATTGGATTGATGTGGTATACCGGGGTTGACGTGCTGTCAGTGGATTGAATCAGGGCATGTGAAGCGTCTGGGGTAAACCATGGAAAGTTGTGTGGGGTCTGGATGTGGAAAGGGAGCTGTGGTTTCGGGCATTAATGCGTGGCAGCTAGAGACTGAGTGTGAACGAATGGGGCCTTTGTTGTCTTTTCCTAGCGCTACCTCGCACACATGAGGGGGAGGGGATGGTATTCCATGTGTGGCGAGGTGGCGATGGGAATGAATAAAGGCAGACAGTGTGAATTGTGTGCATGGGTATATATGTATGTGTCTGTGTATGTATATATATGTGTACATTGAGATATATAGGTATGTATATTTGCGTGTGTGGACATGTGTGTGTGTGTATACATTGTGTATGGGGGTGGGTTGGGCCATTGCTTTCTTCTGTTTCCTTGCGCTACCTCGCAAATGCGGGAGACAGCGACAAAGCAAAATAATAATAATATTAGGTTATTAGGTACAGTAGGGTTGAGGGTCAAGTCAATTGGGAGGTAAGTTTGAATGGAGAAAAACTGGAGGAAGTAAAGTGTTTTAGATATCTGGGAGTGGATCTGGCAGCGGATGGAACCATGGAAGCGGAAGTGAATCATAGGGTGGGGTAGTGGGCGAAAATCCTGGGAGCCTTGAAGAATGTGTGGAAGTCGAGAACATTATCTCGGAAAGCAAAAATGGGTATGTTTGAAGGAATAGTGGTTCCAACAATGTTGTATGGTTGCGAGGCGTGGGCTATGGATAGAGTTGTGCGGAGGAGGGTGGATGTGCTGGAAATGAAATGTTTGAGGACAATGTGTGGTGTGAGGTGGTTTGATCGAGTAAGTAATGTAAGGGTAAGAGAGATGTGTGGAAACAAAAAGAGCATGGTTGAGAGAGCAGAAGAGGGTGTTTTGAAATGGTTTGGGCACGTGGAGAGAATGAGTGAGGAAACATTGACCAAGAGGTTATATATGTCAGAGGTGGAGGGAACGAGGAGAAGTGGGAGACCAAATTTTAGGTGGAAAAATGGAGTGAAAAAGATTTTGTGTGATCGGGGCCTGAACATGCAGGAGGGTGAAAGGAGGGCAAGGAATAGAGTGAATTGGATCGATATGGTAAACCGGGGTTGACGTGCTGTCAGTGGATTGAATCAAGGAATGTGAAGCGTCTGGGGTAAACCATGGAAAGCTGTGTAGGTATGTATATTTGTGTGTGTGGACGTATGTATATACATGTGTATGGGGGTGGGTTTTGCCATTTCTTTCGTCTGTTTCCTTGCGCTACCTCGCAAACGTGGGAGACAGCGACAAAGCAAAAAAAAAAAATATAGGGGATTAAGAATACTTCCCACGTATTCCCTGCGTGTCGTAGAAGGCGACTAAAAGGGGAGGGAGGGGGGGGCTGGAAATCCTCCCCTCTCGTTTTTTTTTTTAAATTTTCCAAAAGAAGGAACAGAGGGGGGGGCCAGTTGAGGATATTCCAAAAAAGGCCCAGTCCTCTGTTCTTAGCGCTACCTCGCTAACACGGGAAATGGCGAATAGTTTAAAAGAAAGAAAGATATATATATATATAATATATATATATATATATATATATATATATATAATATATATATATATATATATATATATATATATATATATATATATATAGGGGATTAAGAATACTTCCCACGTATTCCCTGCGTGTCGTAGAAGGCGACTAAAAGGGGAGGGAGCGGGGGGCTGGAAATCCTCCCCTCTCGTTTTTTTTTTTTTTAATTTTCCAAAAGAAGGAACAGAGAGTTGGGCCAGGTGAGGGTATTCCCTCAAAGGCCCAGTCCTCTCTTCTTAATGCTACCTCGCTAACGCGGGAAATGGCGAATAGTTTAAAAGAAAAGAAAGAATATATATATATATATATATATATATATATATATATATATATATATATATATATATATATATATATATATGATTCATGTGAGAAACTGCAGAAGCTGGTGACTGAGTTTGGTAAAGTGTGTGAAAGAAGAAAGTTAAGAGTAAATGTGAATAAGAGCAAGGTTATTAGGTACAGTAGGGTTGAGGGTCAAGTCAATTGGGAGGTAACTTTGAATGGAGAAAAACTGGAGGAAGTAAAGTGTTTTAGATATCTGGGAGTGGATCTGGCAGCAGATGGAACCATGGAAGCGGAAGTGAATCATAGGGTGGGGGAGGGGGCGAAAATCCTGGGAGCCTTGAAGAATGTGTGGAAGTCGAGAACATTATCTCGGAAAGCAAAAATGGGTATGTTTGAAGGAATAGTGGTTCCAACAATGTTGTATGGTTGCGAGGCATGGGCTATGGATAGAGTTGTGCGCAGGAGGATGGATGTGCTGGAAATGAGATGTTTGAGGACAATGTGAGGTGGTTTGATCAAGTAAGTAATGTAAGGGTAAGAGAGATGTGTGGAAATAAAAAGAGCGTGGTTGAGAGAGCAGAAGAGGGTGTTTTGAAATGGTTTGGGCACATGGAGAGAATGAGTGAGGAAAGATTGACCAAGAGGATATATGTGTCGGAGGTGGAGGGAACGAGGAGAAGTGGGAGACCAAATTGGAGGTGGAAAGATGGAGTGAAAAAGATTTTGTGTGATCGGGGCCTGAACATGCAGGAGGGTGAAAGGAGGGCAAGGAATAGAGTGAATTGGATTGATGTGGTATACTGGGGTTGACGTGCTGTCAGTGGATTGAATCAGGGCATGTGAAGCGTCTGGGGTAAACCATGGAAAGTTGTGTGGGGTCTGGATGTGGAAAGGGAGCTGTGGTTTCGGGCATTAATGCGTGGCAGCTAGAGACTGAGTGTGAACGAATGGGGCCTTTGTTGTCTTTTCCTAGCGCTACCTCGCACACATGAGGGGGAGGGGATGGTATTCCATGTGTGGCGAGGTGGCGATGGGAATGAATAAAGGCAGACAGTGTGAATTGTGTGCATGGGTATATATGTATGTGTCTGTGTATGTATATATATGTGTACATTGAGATGTATAGGTATGTATATTTGCGTGTGTGGACATGTGTGTGTGTGTATACATTGTGTATGGGGGTGGGTTGGGCCATTGCTTTCTTCTGTTTCCTTGCGCTACCTCGCAAATGCGGGAGACAGCGACAAAGCAAAATAATAATAATATTAGGTTATTAGGTACAGTAGGGTTGAGGGTCAAGTCAATTGGGAGGTAAGTTTGAATGGAGAAAAACTGGAGGAAGTAGTGTTTTAGATATCTGGGAGTGGATCTGGCAGCGGATGGAACCATGGAAGCGGAAGTGAATCATAGGGTGCGGTAGTGGGGGAAAATCCTGGGAGCCTTGAAGAATGTGTGGAAGTCGAGAACATTATCTCGGAAAGCAAAAATGGGTATGTTTGAAGGAATAGTGGTTCCAACAATGTTGTATGGTTGCGAGGCGTGGGCTATGGATAGAGTTGTGCGGAGGAGGGTGGATGTGCTGGAAATGAAATGTTTGAGGACAGTGTGTGGTGTGAGGTGGTTTGATCGAGTAAGTAATGTAAGGGTAAGAGAAATGTGTGGAAATAAAAAGAGCATGGTTGAGAGAGCAGAAGAGGGTGTTTTGAAATGGTTTGGGCACATGGAGAGAATGAGTGAGGAAAGATTGACCAAGAGGATATATGTGTCGGAGGTGGAGGGAACGAGGAGAAGTGGGAGACCAAATTGGAGGTGGAAAGATGGAATGAAAAAGAATTTGAGTTATCGGGGCCTGAACATGCAGGAGGGTGAAAGGAGGGCAAGGAATAGAGTGAATTGGATCGATGGGGTGTACCGGGGTTGATGTGCTGCCAGTGGATTGAATCAGGGCATGTGAAGCGTCTGGGGTAAACCCTGGAAAGTTGTGGATGTGGAAAGGGAGCTGTGGTTTCGGGCATTATTGCATGACAGCTAGTGACTGAGTGTGAACGAATGGGGCCTTTGTTGTCTTTTCCTAGCGCTACCTCGCACACATGAGGGGGGAGGTGGATGG